>NC_090650.1:418073207-418308207 GCF_040937935.1 Hyperolius riggenbachi
TCACATCCTGCTTTAGCACATGATCATGACTAGCAAATCACAGACTTAAATATCTATCACCTGACCAAACTGATCTCATCAGGGGTGCAGCAATAGCCATAGCAGCCATAGCAGCTTCTATGGGTCCCTGGAGAGGAGGGGGCCCAGGTGGTACTTGATGTATTCACTTTCCTATGTTTCTCCACCCTCTGACCTTGTCTCAGTGCCCATGAACTATGTGCAGTGTTGATTGCTTGAAAATGAAAATTGCTCAATTAACTCATATCCAGAGGGTATGGGCAGGTGGTACTGCTTATGGGTGCCTACATCTGAGGGCCCTATGATGAATAGTTTTGCCTTGGGGCGCCATGATCTCTAGCTATGCCACTGGATCACATGCTTCTCCACAGTGGTGGTCGTAATGGCAAAATTCGCAACATTTTTGGCAACAAAAAAACTTCACAATAAAACTTTACGTAGTATTTTATGAATTTACGGGTATTGCATAATTACGGATATGGCACTTTGCGTGTAAACTAAATTGCGTAACATAACTATGCGTTACTTGCGCGTGTATATCCGTGTTAAACTTGCCAATGCGCATGCGCATACTATATATTAATGCGTATATTCATGCTTATAATGCGTATAAACATACACATTAAACTGCGCGTCTATACAATAACATGTCTGCATGTGGAAATTTGTATGGGTACATCAGCATAATACACGTCAAAACCTACTAAATAACTAATGTCGCAATGAACCATAATTTCGCATAATTTCGAAGTTACGTGAAGTTTCGATACATCATTACGGTTCACACGTAATTTATTACGCAATCTCCCGTAAATTTCGCATTACGATTACGATGAAAAGAGGCAAGTTTTGATGCTACATTTTGCATTTGTAATATTTCGGCCCACCACTGCTTCTTCATGAGTTCTCTGAGACATCACCAACACTATTCATAATGATCATATTACGGAGCTGTACAAAACGTCTGCAAGTTTTTGTCTCAAGGCCTGGCTTGATCTTGTGCAGTCACTCCCAGTGACCACTTCCCCATCAGCAGTTTAGTGCAATAATGTGCATTTTCAGGTCAGAACGGAGCCAGCATTAGACATGTATGCTGCTGCCGTGAAGCTATCAACGTATTATTAGCCTTGCATGGTTTTATAGGTTCCCTGGAGGCAACTGTTCAATTCCCCACAGAGCTGGAAATGCGGTTTAACACGTCAGAATTTACAAGCTCCATTCATGTATTTTGCTTATCATGAAATTACAGTTTATGACTGCAGATGTTGCCTGCAAACATATGTCAGTGTATTGCCTTCATCGGTTGTCAAACGGTTGAAAGAAGACTTATTTATAAGTACACAATCTCTGATTTATGGCGCAGCTCCAGCAGAACCGCCAGCCTCCCCATATTTTCACACAACAGGTTGTGGTTGACGTACCACACATTGACGTGAAGAGAGCAACATCCGTACTCGTCCTTCAGAGGAGAGCACAGGTCCTTCACATCTGCTGACGAGACATTTCTGCTCATTTATATAGCAGAATGCTGTCAGGTTAAAGAAGGCCTCCAGTTTAGTCCGGTTGCACACCTACTGTTAGCAGTGCGATGCAGAAATCATCCATGGCTCCACTCCACCCTGCGCCATGGTGCGGCATTAGGGTCATATGCATATCGCTGGCCCCTGGCTAGTGACATACTTCCTGCTGGTCAGGAAGTACATCAGTGGGATTCCCGTCGGTCAGCGCATGCTCACCACGTCACACTGGACTCTCGTCGTGCACACTTACTCCGTTCCCCACCGACTTGCATTACTGCATAATTTGTGCAGTCAGCATGGCTCACGCGTTAAATGCTGCAGACTTTGGACTTGTTCCCACTACAGCAGTGCAATGCGATATCCAGTGCTATAGCCGCATTGCAGCGTGGCAGAACTGTTACCAATGCATGGCAATGCAACAGTTTCCATTGCGTGATGGTTATGTCGATCGGTGCGGAGCGATTTGAGATTCTGCAGCATGGTGCAAATTCTCACACGGCCGCATCCACCCGCATCCCGTCTCCTCCAGTCACTTCCGCATCAAGAGATGCGGAAGTGACGCGACTACAAGCGGAAGTGATGTGATGCGGCTAAGTAGCTACATTCGCATTACTTTGCTGGTGGAAAAGGGCCAAATTTGCGTGGGGATTGTAGTTATTTGGAGACTACCACCGCAAGTCTCTATAGACTTGCATGGCCCTTGTGGTGGGGAAGTGTAGTGAAACTGTAGTGAAAATAAAGTAATGAACAAAACTGCTTTTTTTTTTTTAATAAACTTTCCTCTACCTGATTTACATTATGAACTTTATCACAGGTGGTGGCATCTTTAGTCTTGCTTACTGAGGGTTCTATGCACAGAGGGAGATACTGTTTGCTTGGCAGTTGGAAACAGCTGTTATTTCCCACAATGCAATGAGGTTCACAGACAGGAAATTGTGAGACCCATGGCCCTGACATCACATTGTGGGAGGGGTTTTACCACAATGGGCTCTATTCACAAAACTTCTCATAAATGACTTATCACCCTAGTGATAAAATATATATATATATTTCCTTTACTCTCATATATGCTTGGTTTAAAGCGGAATATAACCCTGCATTTCAACTTTGCTCTAAAACATTATTTACAGTATATTATATGCAACCAGCATTTTTTTTTTTTACTAGACCAGCGTTGGAAGGGTTACACAGGGCTTTAAAGTTCCTGGAGATTTCTGCAGACGCATCCGAAGCTGAAATAGATACATTTTGTTTACATAAATGTATCTAAGTGTTGAATGTGACTCACTCTCTCTCACTGAGAAGGAGCTTGGAGGACAGCCAAAGAGTGTGTAACATTTATCAATAGATACATTCAACTAAATAGAATGTAACAATCTGAACTTCTGCATATCCCTCCACGGAACTTTAAACCTCTGTGTTTAACCCTTCCAATGCTGGTCTAGTAAAAAAAAATTGCTTTTTGCATATAATATGCTGTAAATAATATTTTAGAGCAAAGTTGAAATGCAGGGTTATATTCCGCTTTAAGAGAGGAAACAGATTTGCAAAAATGGGTGACATTACACATTTTAAAGAGGTACAGTACTTTAAGCCAGGATTGAAATCCATCCCAATCAGTAGCCGATACTCCCTTTCCCATGAGAAATCTTTATCTATTCTCAAATAGATCATCAGGGGCATCTATATTGATATTGACATGATACACAAAGCTTTTTCACCTGTTTTCATCTGTTTTCACCTTATCTATGTTACTTTTTTAAACTCTAAAAGAGCAAAAATCCCCACTCACCTCTTCTTCTAGTGCCTGGCATCTCCATCTCCTCATGTTGTGTGTAATCACTGGGGGTAGAGCTGAGCACTGGTGACAGGAGAATGCACATCGCTGAACTTCAGGGAAGCAGGTGAGAGACGCACTGCTTCTGTTTGTGCATCTTCTGTATTATATTCTGGGGGAGCACAGATCGGGACCACTAACGCCACCGGTGAAATTTTATTGGAGAGGAAGGGGGAGAACCATTAGGCACAAGTGAAGCTTTATTGGGGAGGAAGGGCATAAATCACTAGACACTAGGGAAGCTTTATTGGGGAGGGGACCATTAGACACCAGGGAAGCTTTATTTGGGAGGGGGACCACTAGATACCAGGGAATCTTTATTGGGGTGGGCAATAGACACCAGGGAAGCTTTACTGGGGAGGGGGACCACTAGACACCAGGGACGTTTTATTGGGGTGGGTAATAGACACCAGGGAAGCTTTATTGGGGTGGGTTGGCAATAGACATCAGGGAAGCTTTATTGGGGAGGGGGACCACTAGACACCAGGGAAGCTTTATTAGGGAAGGGGGGCACTAGACACCAGGGAAGCTTTATTGGGGAGGGAGGGGCACTAGACACCAGGAAGCTTTATTGAGGAGGGAGGGGCAGTAGACACCAGGAAGCTTTATTGAGGAGGGAAGGGGGAAATCAGTAGATCATTTGGGAAAGTGTATTGGGGAGGGAAGGAAGGGGAACCATTAGAGAACAGGGAGCTTTATAGGGTGATGCATTGCAGGTAAAATCAGTGCATGGCTGAAGGTGTTGCGGGGGAAGGGGAAACTTAGTGTCCCTTTTTCCTGGCTCCAAAAGTTAGGAGGTATGGGGACATCCAGTTAAACTGGCATAGTTTAAAAGTGGAAAAAAATGGAGGCCCTCACACGCCTCTCACTGCAGTGCCCCTTTAAACTCCTTACTCCTGCAGCGCTCTCATTAGTTGGCCCGCTCCCGCCGTATAATGATACGTGTCTCTTTTTCACATTCGCGGCCTCGTCACAGACGCTAACTACATGAGAAGTCAATTTTCCGGGCTATGCGCGGGTCAGCAATCTGCTGCCTGAATGACTGGCTAATAATTAAAAATAAGCTACAGTATCTGTCAGTTTACAGCTATGCTACTCATGTCCTAACATGCCTAAACATCTCCCCGTAATTAGTGTGCTGCACCACGTCGCTCTTGCATCAGAGCGAGCGACGCTCAACATAAACACGGCTGACAAAGTCACCGGGGATTAGGAAGTAGGATTCGGCAATGCGTATGGTAATGAGGTAATTTAAGACGTTGCGCGCTACGCTCTTCCAAAATGCAATTTCCGAAGGACTGGGCGGCCGGGCTCCAAATTTTCACCATTAGGGAGAATTACGAGGCGACAAAAAAACTTTTTAATGGTATTTTAACATTTCTTTTTTTTTTTCCATAATAGGCGGTTAATAAAATTGCAGCTTGAAATGTTAATGGCGGTCAATACTATAAATAGAGGAAGCACGGTTGGCGTTTGGCTCTGCAGCGATTTCCAGTTAATGCCGGTTTTGATAATGAAAATATAGGGGGGGGGGGAGGGGGGGGCATGAAATGAAAGGAATGATGGCGGTAAATTTTATAAAAAGTTGAAAACTAATAAAAAAAGGGAATGACTTTGGGCTGGTGCACACCAGAGTGGTTCATGAGTGTTTTTAAAAATGCTAGCCGCTTGGGTAATCTATTTCAATGGGCTGCTGCACACCAGAGCGGTTCATTTTTTCCACAAACGCAAACTCGGGGGCTGCAGCATTTTTTAGATTTCTGAGGAGTTTCTGCCTCAATGTTAAAGTATAGGAAAGTGGAAAACCGCTCTGAAAAACGCTAGATCGGAGCGGATTTCCAGGCGTTTTTGTTACAGAAGCTGTTCAGTAACAGCTTTAGGAATATATGAAATCTGCTACACAAAAACGCTCCAAAAACGCTAGGTATGTTTAGATAACCTCTCTAATCATGCTTAGAATCTCTTTGAAAATCTGCTTCAAAAACCTCTAGCGTTTTGCGGATCTGCTAGAGGTTTTCGGTGTGCACTAGGCCTACCACATGCAAAATGAGTGCCGTGGAAATTTGGGTGACGGAAATAAGCCATTAGTAGAATATCAATAAAATTACCGGTTATTTACTTCTGTGCATAGGGATGCAGAGATACTCATTCGGATTTCGCTGAAATAAAATTTCTGCATTTCCGATTGGAAATCAGCATTTCAGATCGAACTCGAAAATCGTATAACTGAAATCACAAATCGGATTCCTTTGGAAATACCACATTACTGCCACTCATAGGACCAATCAGAGAACACAGAGTCAACTCGGAAGCATTTGGCCAATCAGAGAATCCAAAAAGATCAAAAAGAAGACTACTTGGAAATCGGAATCGAAAAAACAGAAATCGGAAGTCTGCAGAATCGGTAATTGGCACTGGGAACAATCATAATTTTCGCAGAATTGGAAATCAGTATTTCCGACCATCCCTAATTGTGCAGTGGTGATTCCAGAACTAAAAGATTGGTAAATTTTACAGATATTTTACTATCGGTAAACCTAAAGATGTCTCCGATGCCTAATCCTCACTTACTCCCCACTGATGCCTTACTCTAACCAACTCCCCACTGATGCCTTAATCTAACCAACCCCCCACTGATGCCTAACCCTAACCGACCCCCTACTGATGCCTAACCCTAACCGACCCCCCACTGATGCCTAACCCTAACCGACCCTTCACTGATGCCTAACCCTAACCGACCCACCACTGATGCCTAACCCTAACCGACCCACCACTGATGCCTAACCCTAACCAACCCCCCACTGATGCCTAACCCTAACCGACCCCCCCTGATGCCTAACTAGAGTTGAGCTGAAATTTTCGTAATTTCGCATTACTATAATTACGCATGCGAAATTTGCGATTACGATGCGAAATTAGCGTAGCGAAATTGCCATTAAAATCGTAATTGAAAATACCGTAAGCGTAATTTTCAACGCGAAATTTCACGTTTCGTTCATGCCGTAATTTCGCATTAAACGCTACCGTAATTTCGCGTTAAACCGTAACGCTCCGTATAATATAAAAAAGCCGCCGAATTTAAGGGTTATTAGCAAAGCCCCCTTAAATGCTAAGAGCCTCAAATTTGGAGAATATATTAAGGAGATCAGGAGGAATAAGAGGAAAATTTTTTTTTTCAAAAAGACCTTATAGTTTTTGAGAAAATCGATGTTAAAGTTTCAAAGTAAAAATGTATACATTTAAAAACCCGCCGACTTTAACGGTTAATAGCAAAGCCTGCTTAAAGTTTAGGAACACCAAATTCCTAGGGTATATTAAGGGGATCAGTGGGAATAAGAGGAAAATTTTTTTTTTCAAAAACACCTTATAGTTTTTGAGAAAATCGATTTTTAAGTTTCAAGGGCAAAAATGTCTTTTAAATGCGGAAAATGTCAGTTTTTTTTGCACAGGTAACAATAGTGTATTATTTTCATAGATTCCCCCAAGTGGGAAGAGTTTTACTTACTTCGTTCTGAGTGTGGGAAATATAAAAAAAAAACGACGTGGGGTCCCCCCTCCCAGACCTCTTTAACCCCTTGTCCCCCATGCAGGCTGGGATAGCCAGAATGCGGAGCACCGGCCGCGTGGGGCTCCGCACCCTGACTATACCAGCCCGCATGGTCCATGGATTGGGGGGTCTCGGAAGGGGAGGGGCAGCCAAGCTTTCCCCTCCCCCTCCGAGCCCTTGTCCAATCCAAGGACAAGGGGCTCTTCTCCACCTCCGATGGGCGGTGGAGGTGGAGGCCGCGATTTCCTGGGTGGGGGGTTCATGGTGGAATCTGGGAGTCCCCTTTAAAAAGGGGTCCCCCAGATGCCCACCCCCCTCCCAGGAGAAATGAGTATAGAGGTACTTGTAGTACCCCTTACCCATTTCCTTTAAGAGTTAAAAGTAAATAAACACACAAACACATAGAAAAAGTATTTTAATTGAACAAAAAACATAACCACGAAAAAAGTCCTTTAATATTCTTAATTAACCATTAATACTTACCTGTCCCTTTAAATAAATGATCCCACGCAATATCCTCGGAAATGTTCTATCAGTTACAATGTAACAAAGTTATTACAATATAACAACTTTGTTACATTGTAACTACGCCGCACCCCACGTCACTCACCGCCGCCGCCGCCGCCGCGTCTGCGCTGCAGGACCCGACAGAGCTCTGAGCTATAGCTCAGAGCTCTCGAAAGCATCTTTGTATTTGGGCTCCAAGGAGCCCCATTGGTCCTTAGCAGACCAATGGGGTTCCTTCTGATTTGAAGGAACCCCATTGGTCTGCTAAGGACCAATGGGGCTCCTTGGAGCCCAAATACAAATATGCTTCTCAGAGCTCTGAGCTATATAGCTCAGAGCTCTGTCGAGTCCGTGCAGGACGCTAAGTCCCCGCCGGCTCCGCTGCCCTCCCCGCCTCTCCCACATGTCACCCACATGTCACCCACATGTGGGTGACATGTGGGTGACAGATGTGGGCGGGGTGGACAGCGGGAGCTGCGGGGACTTAGCGTCCTGCACGGACGCGTATGCGGCGGCTGAGCGGCGAGTGGCGTCGGGTGCGGCGTAGTTACAATGTAACAAAGTTGTTACATTGTAATAACTTTGTTACATTGTAACTGATAGAACATTTCCGAGGATATTGCGAGGGATCATTTATTTAAAGGGACAGGTAAGTATTAATGGTTAATTAAGAATATTAAAGGACTTTTTTCGTGGTTATGTTTTTTGTTCAATTAAAATACTTTTTCTAAGTGTCTGGGTGTTTATTTACTTTAACTCTTAAAGGAAATGGGTATGGGGTACAAGTACCTCTATACTCATTTCTCCTGGGAGGGGGGGTGGGCATCTGGGGGACCCCTTTTTAAAGGGGACTCCCAGATTCCACCATGAACCTCCCCCCCAGGAAATCGCGGCCTCCACCTCCACCGCCCATCGGAGGTGGAGAAGAGCCCCTTGTCCTTGGATTGGACAAGGGCTCGGAGGGGGAGGGGAAAGCTTGGCTGCCCCTCCCCTTCCGAGACCCCCCAATCCATGGACCATGCGGGCTGGTATAGTCAGGGTGCGGAGCCCCACGCGGCCGGTGCTCCGCATTCTGGCTATCCCAGCCTGCATGGGATTTTCCGCATTTATAAGACATTTTCGCCCTTGAAACTTAAAAATCGATTTTCTCAAAAACTATAAGGTCTTTTTGAAAAAATTTGTTTCCTCTTATTCCCACTGATCCCCTTAATATACCCTGGGCATTTGGTGTTCCTAAACTTTAAGCAGGCTTTGCTATTAACCGTTAAATTCGGCGGGTTTTTAAATGTTTACATTTTTCCTTTGAAACTTTAACATCGATTTTCTCAAAAACTATAAGGTCTTTTTGAAAAAAAAATTTTTCCTCTTATTCCTCCTGATCTCCTTAATATATTCTCCAAATTTGAGGCTCTTAGCATTTAAGGGGGCTTTGCTATTAACCCTTAAAGTCGGCAGCTTTTTTATAGTATACGGAGCGTTACGGTTTAACGCGAAATTACGGTTGCGTTTAATGCGAAATTACGGCATGATACGACTGTAATGCGAAAATTACGCGAAAATTACGCTTACGCGAAATTTCGCGAAATCCTTCTTCATTACGATTATGTACTTACGGCCATAATCGTAATTACACTAATTACGCGAAATTTCGCAAAATCGTAATTAGGTCATTACGCTCATCTCTATGCCTAACCCTAACCGACCCACCACTGATGTCTAACCCTAATCGACCCCCACTGATGCCTAACCCTAACCGACCCCCCACTGATGCCTAACCCTAACCGACCCACCACTGATGCCTAACCCTAACCGACCCCCCACTGATGCCTAACCCTAACCGACCCACCATTGATGCCTTAATCTAACCGACTCCCCACTGATGCCTAACCCTAACCGACCCCCACTGATGCCTAACCCTAACCGACCCCCCACTGATGCCTAACCCTAACCGACCCCCCACTGATGCCTAACCCTAACCGCCCCACCACTGATGCCTAACCCTAACCGACCCCCCACTGATGCCTAACCCTAACCGACTCCCCACTGATGCCTAACCCTAACCGACCCCCACTGATGCCTAACCCTAACCGACCCCCCACTGATGCCTAACCCTAACCAACCCACCACTGATGCCAAACCCTAACCGACCCCCCACTGATGCCTAACCCTAACCGACCCACCACTGATGCCTAACCCTAACCGACCCACCACTGATGCCTTAATCTAACCGACTCCCCACTGATGCCTAACCCTAACCGACCCCCACTGATGCCTAACCCTAACCGACTCCCCACTGATGCCTAACCCTAACCGACCCCCACTGATGCCTAATCCTAACCGACTCCCCACTGATGCCTAACCCTAACCGACTCCCCACTGATGCCTAACCCTAACCGACTCCCCACTGATGCCTAACCATAACCGACTCCCCACTGATGCCTAACCCTAACCGACTCCCCACTGATGCATATTGCTTAACCCTAAGTGCTCACACCTCCCGCTGCAAACTGCACTGCCAAATAACTGCATCACCTTCATGGCTGTACATAAAAAGGCACCCATGTTATTATCAGCAATTAGGGGACATTTCGGTGCCCGCAGGAAACTGCAGCTACCAATAACGAGTGTTCAGCAACAAAACATGGGCGTCTATCCACTTCAGCCTACAGTGTTGTTTCACCTTATGCATCCGAGCAACTTTCACCTCCCATTCATTCACCAATAACTTTATCACTACTTATCACAATAAAATGATCTATATCTTGTTTTTTTCCACCACCATTTTGGCTTTCTTTGGGTGGTACATTTTGCTAAGAATTATTTTATTCTAAATCCATTTTAACAGGAAGATTCAGAAAGAAATGGAAAAAAGTCATTATTTCTCAGTGTTTGCCCATTATAGTTTGAAATTAATAGATGCTACCGTAATTAAAACCCATGTAATGTTATTTGCCCATTTATCCCGTTATTACACTGTTTAAATTATGTCCCTATCACAATGTATGGCGTCAATATTTGATTTGGAAATAAAGGTGCATTTTTTCAATTTGCGCCCATCACTATTTACAAGCTTATAATTTAAAAAAATTATAGTAATATATTATCTTGACATGCATATTAAAAAAGTTCAGACCCTTAGGTAACTATTTACATTGTTTTTTTTTTTATTGTAAATTTTTTTTAATGTAAAATGTCATTTGGGTAATTTTTGGTGTGGGAGGTAAACAGTTAATTTTAAATGTAATAATATGTGTTTTTTTACAGAAAAATGTATGTGGATGTAGTTTTACTATTTGGCCACAAGATGGCCACAGTGAATACAATTTTTTTTTTGTCCTGGAAGCCAACGCTCTCTCTTCCAGAAACCATAAAGAGAATGGGAAACTTTTTTTTGCGCAGAAAGACTGCAGCCTCTGATAAGAGGCAGTCGGTTTTTCTGCGTGGGACTTAGACTTAGATCAATGAATGGGAACCATGCCCGGTGCATCGGCAGCAGGGCAGCGTATCTGGACAGATATAGCCGTCCAGATAGACCTAAGTGGTTAAGGGGCACCCAACCTTCTGTGAAGCCTCCAGCACCCAAATTTGTCAAAAACACAATAAAGAAGCAAAGCTTTTGAACAGTCGGTTTGAAAGTGTCAGAGTGCTGAGGAAATGTAACCGGAATAATGAAAATAAGAACAAAGTGGCAGTACATTACAATGATATCACTGCACCTGCTGGCAGCCGCGGTACACCTGCAGCACGAACAACACATCTAATGCCTAATGATGATGAGGTAATACATTTAATTATATTATCTAAAGCAGATGCCAAATGTGTAGGAAATATTGCTTGTTCAGGATCCGTCTGTAATTATTAATATTATTATAATGATTTTATTTAATTCATTACACTTGAGGCGTAAAGACTTCTCAACCATGCCTCCTACAAACCCCAAGTTTGGAGGATCCCCCCCCCCCCCCCTACCCTCCTAATTTGGTGTCTGTTGCAAAACAAGGTGCACCTGGGGATTTGGCTGTGAATATGTTGTAATACCGGTAGCTGCACCCTCTGTGCCACAGTCGCAAACATGCAAAAAGGGCTTTGTGGAAATGTGGGTGCTGGAAATTGCCGCTAGTAAAGTATTGGCAAAATGACTGATATTCTATTATTGTGCAGTGGTAATTCCAGTAGTAAAGTATCAGTAAATGTTACGTATAATACACTAACGCTAAACCTATCCCTATTTTCACATGAACCCTCCTTCCACTGATGCCTAACTGTAACCAACTCTCCCAACCGATGCCTAACCCTAATCAACCCCCCACAGATGCCTAAACCTGACCAACCCTACACTAATGCCTAACCCTAGCCACCCCCTCTGACACCTAACCCTAACTGACACCCCCTCCCCACTGCATAGCCCTAACCGACGTCACCACTGATGCCTACACCTAATTGACCCCCCCATGCCTAGCCCTAACTGACTTCCAACCCCATACCCATGCCTAACTCTAACCGATCCCCCCCACCCAGTGATGTAGCTATGGGAGGGCAAAGGGGGACAGATGTCCCCAGGCACAGCACTGTAAGGGGGCTGCCCCCCCCAAGTGCCCCTGCTTCTCCTCCTCCCGCTGCAGAGGAGTGCAGAAGCGTTAACAGCAGTAGGAAAAGCAGGGTACATCTGGCTATCTATGGGGGCCCATCTGACTAGCTATATGGGGGCACATCTCGCTATCCAAAGGGGGGCACATCTGGCTATCTATGGGGGCCCACCTGACTAGCTATATGGGGGCACATCTCGCTATCCAAAGGGGGCACCTCTGGCTATCTATAGTGGGGCACACCTGGGTATCTAAATGGGGGATGGGGACACATCTGGCTATCTAAAGGGGGCACATCTGGCTATCTGAACAAGGGAAGGGGGCACATTTAGCTATCTAAACGGGGGAATGGGGCACATATCGCTACCATTAGGGGGATGGGTGGGACATCTTGCTATCCAAACAGTAGTTGTACATTTGACTCCACCCATGACTATGTCCACATTCTGATGTGTGGCCTGGCCACGCACATTTTGTCTAGGTTGGCGGGCGCAAAAACTGTCTTTGTCCCCGGGCACTGAAAACACTAGCTATGCCTCTGCCCCCGCGTACGTTAAAAAGGGGCGCTGGGAAAAAAGGGCGCAGGGTTTTAAACGATAAACATGGATAATGTTTAAAAATATAATGTACTATATTTTGTTTAAAAATAATGTTTTATAAAGTTATAAATCATTAAATAATGTTCATGAAATCGGGCAATTGTGAAAACGTTAATCTTCCGTTTAAAAAGTAAAACGTATAATAACGTTTAAAAAAAAAATTAGTAAGTAACCCTCCCTGTACCTACCCCTAACCCCTAGACCCCCGTATTGGTGCCTAAACCTAAGACCCCCCTGGTGGTGCCTAAACCTAAGACCCCCCTGGTGGTGCCTAAACCTAAGACCCCCCTGGTGGTGCCTAAACCTAAGACCCCCCTGGTGGTGCCTAAACCTAAGACCCCCCTGGTGGTGCCTAAACCTAAGACCCCCCTGGTGGTGCCTAAACCTAAGACCCCCCTGTGATAAGCATTTCAAAAACATATTGTGCGGTTTTTCGTTTAAAAATAATGTAAAAAAAAATTTGTACTGTTTTTCGTTTAAAAATAATGTTTGAAAAAAATATTGTACTGTTTTTCGTTTAAAAATAATATAAAAAAATTTATAAATCATTAAATAATGTGTAATCATTAGAAGCAGTAATAAAACATGAAGTCTCCGGGTGCCGCTTTTAAAACGTTATTTTTCTCCGGCGCCCTTTTTTCCTATCGGGCGCCCATTAAACGATATTTATTATGGGAGTGAATGGCGGCGCCCGATTTGTCCACTAGCCTCCTGCGCCCTTTTTTACTGTTACCTCTGCCCCCACCACCAATTTCTAGCCCTAACCGACCTCCCCACTGATGCCTAACCCTAACCACCGCAAACCCACTGATATCTATGCCGCCTACACCACTATAAAGTAAATTTCCCTTTGTAGCGGTTAGCCACATGGCCATACCCAATTAAAACAAAAGATCTGATGTCCAAGCTCCCCTCTTTGGCCCGTATTTTCTCTTTTCAGGTGCCCTTTAATGGTACAATTTTCTCAGCAAATGCAATCTTTTCATTAGATTTTTACGATCGAATTGTATAGAAAATGTGCTGTTACCATCGATAGTGAACGATTCTTTGATCAATTGCTTTATAGGATAAAATCGATCCAAAAGTTGGAAAATATGATCCCATTTGAAGAAAGAATCGTTCAGTAAATGTGAACATTCAATAACTGCCTTCAGATTACTTACGATCATTTAAATCACATTGAAAGATCGCATTTAGTGAAAAATTGTACTGTAAATGGTCATGTTTCAGCAGACGCTCCAGGTGTTCATTGCCTCTCTCTCTGTACATCATTGACCTCAGTGTAGCAATTGCCATAGACCTAAACTGGTTAGATGCTGACTTTTAGTCCCTTGTAATCGTTCGCTGTTATTTGCCTGCTTGACTAGAAACGCGATCAATATTACTTACTATACAAAGAAATAAAGTGCAGCGCTCTGCACTCTCCTGTCCTCAGGAATTCTGTAGCTCTGGGCAGAGCTGATTGATCACTTTCGTACGAGGCAGCGCCGTGCTGCTTTTGAAGTTCTTCAATGATAGCGGCTCTGTTTGCGAAGAAGAGCGTTCCGACCGTGAATGCAAACAGGAAGAGGATGAAAATACAAACTGTTCTTTTCAAGTCTGGGGAAAACAGAGTGGCCAGTGGTTTGCAATGTACTTTTTAAGGTGCAGCAGAAACCGTCAGCTGTAAACAGACAAATGGTACTATCCTGAAAGCGGACCTGAACTCAGAACTTTCCATCTGCTGTATTGGATGAGCAACAGCATAATAACCTTGAGGCCGGATCCACACTATAAGCGCTTTTAGGAGCATTTGGGGTTGATGAGAGCTTTTTAAAAATAGCTCCCATTCACTTTTATTAAAATCGCGGTAAAAATTGTGTGAAAATTGCAGCGATCGCAAATTTTTATGCGATTTTTACAGCGATTTTAATGAAAGTGAATGGGAGTGATTTTTAAAAAGCACTCAGAACGCGCTAATCAAACGCAATTATCTCCCAAAAGCGCATATAGTGTGGATCCGGCCTTAAAGAAAACATTTCTTTGCTACAGCTAATACAAATCCTGAAATAAATATCCAGCGTTTCTACTTTCTTTTTTCATGGAAGCAGACATAGGGTTAACATCCTGTGCTTTCAAATGAGCTTATCTGCTACCTCTGCCATGGCAGTCAGGTGACGCAGGCAGGGATGGTCGTAGTCAGCCAACTTCGCTACGCTGGAACTACGCAATTATGCTTTGCAAACTACAGTTTTGAAATCAGAATCTCCGCTACGTTTGCATTTCGCAGACTATGCGTTAAAATACGGAAGCTTCGCGTAGTGTGAAGCGTAGTGTATGCGGATGCTTATGCCCTTAAGCAGAACAATTTCCGCAATAATCCGCTAAATATGCGCGTGGGTGAACTAATATATGCGTACATTCCACCTTCCAATGCGGAATTGTATACGTATAGAAGGGCAATAATATTTCTGCGCATGCGCAATGATCCGTATAGACGCAGTTACCGCACGCATAGTTGACTTCCCAATACAAACATCAACTACGCGTAGCGGGCGAAGCTTCGAATAGCAGTACTATGACTACGCAGAAATACGTAAACGATGTTTTTAAACTTCGTCTATGAACTACGATGCGTAGTTGCAGACTACGACGCGTAGGTTCGCACTGGCGTAGTTTATGAGCAACCCTGGACACAGGGGAGAGATCAAATTACAACCTGTGATTAGTCACAGATGAGGGGGGTAATAAGATTAACTCTCTAAATACATACAGGGTGCATTTCTCTATGTTTTCCTTCTGTCCTGTGCAAGAGTTCAGGTCCACTTAAAGGTAATGCTGGTTTCCACCCAAAAGTCATTCATGGATACCGGTGCATCAGTAGTGATGACCGTAATCTACTTATTACAATTATGCAAAATGTTGCATACATTTTCACAATTACGGCCGATACGTCATTACAACATTAACATTCATCTGCTTTTGTGTAATCTATTTGTAATTTTGCATAATTTTTCCATATTTTTTATATAATTTTCTTCCAAATTTAGTGGTTAAAAGCAAAGCCACCACATTTGCTCTCATCACTAGCATTGCTCTGTATGTTAGGGAGAAGGGTGAGAACAAGACAAAAACACATTTTCAAAAGGAGACTTGCGCCTGCGCAGTAGAGCGGCCCGACAGCGATCGGCTATTTTTGCTTATCTCCGTGCAGAGAGGGGATACTGCGCCTGTGCTGGAGCCGGGAAGGTAAATATTTACATCCCCGCCGTTCCGGGAGGATTTTCGCCACTGCAGGGGGACCGAGGAGGACAGGGAAGCCTTAATAGGATCCGGAGGCTTCCCCCACCCGAGGTGAGTACCCCCCAGGGGAGGTTTTCTTTGTTACAGATTTTCTTTAACCATTTGAGGACCGCAGTGTTAACCCCCCTAAAGACCAGGCCATTTTTATAGAAATAGGCCACTGCATCTTTAAGGCCAAGCTGCAGGGCCGCACAACTCAGCACACAAGTGATTACCCCCCCCCCCCCCCCCCCTTTTCTCCCCACCAACAGAGCTCTCTGCTGGTGGGGTCTGATCGCTCCAGCCAATTTGTTTTATTTTTTTTTATAAATATTATTGTTCTTTATTATGTAATAAATATAGCTATTTTTCTTTAAGTTTTTTTCCCTCCCCCCCGCCAGACAATCAGCATGATCAGCTGTCATAGGCTTCAGCCTGACGGAGGGGACAGCCGTGTCACACGGCTGTCCCCAGTACAGCGCTGCTATAGATCGCATTTTGGCGAGGAGCGGTCGGCAAGTAGTTAACATACATTATGGTGATCATACCATATATGGAGGCTTTGCTATTAACCACTAAACTTGGCCCTAAATTACGTGAAAATTACGCAAAATTGGGAAATTATGGTTCCTGATTATGTTTACAAAGAAGATTAATTACGAATCTACCTCAAAATTTGCATTCCGATTTTGCATCGCAGTTACAAAATTACAATTCGAAATTACGATTCTGCCACATTTGTGCTGATTACTAGCACACAGAACGATTGTTAAAGTCAGTTCATACTAAAAAAAATGGAGGTGGGCCAGTTGTGCATCAGAATACAACGGATGTGCTGTACCCAGGGCCGGATTTAGCACTAGGCAACCTAGGCACAAGACTAAAGGCGCCAGTCTGCAGAGATGGCTGTCAGTGTTGCCAACTCATCCCTTCCCTGGGGATATAGGGCTTTACCTCCATTATAGCTTTCCTGGTGGACCGGCCAAACATAATGCAAAGTGGGGAAAAATCACTTGAGAGCCAAATGTGATGACCCTAAGGGCCAGATTGGGAGCGCTGGCCAGAGTTTGACCATAGCTCCCAACTGTCCCTCTTTCGGAGGGACAGTCCCTCTTTAGGAAGCCCTGTCCCTCTATGTCCCTCTTTTCTCCTCATTTGTCCCTCTTTCAGTACGTTGTCCCTCTTTCTATGTAAATATATATATTTCTCTACTAAAAAATGTGTTTGATTGACTCTAAACTTTATTCCCATCCTCTAAATTGATATATTACTAATTTGAAAATGTCAATATGAAGGAAAATGAACCAGGATAGAAAGGACCAGTGCGGTTTGAATAATAAAACAACATATTTTTCTTATTAAATCTTTATCGTTTGCGTCAATAGTGGCGTGTCAGGGGCGTGGTTAGGGGTGTGGCAGGGGTGTGACTCAAGTGTCCCTCTTTCTCATCTCAAAAAGTTGGGAGGTATGGTTTGACATGTATGCTCTACAGTCTGCAGAGTTCTATAATTCTAAACAAAGCTTGCTAATAACTTCCTCCCGAGCTGCTCAAACTCCAGATTGTAAACACATTGCTTCTAAATAAGTCAGTTGGACACAAACAAAAAACAAAACAAAAAAGTGAACAGTTGGGTTCTTTGCTTACTAAGCTATCAGGTGGTAGATTTATCTGTGCGGAGTTAGCCTTTAATGATGCCCTTCCCTGTAATCTGCATTGAGCACAACTCATAACGGGGTCCCCCCAGACTGCAGAGCTCATTACTTTCTCACAACAGCTGACTTTTTTTCAGACAGCCTCAATTTCTTCCGAGCCGCACGACCAAGAACCATGGAACACCTGCCGGGTTGTTTTTCTGCTTTGCGTATCATTGTTAGCCTTTGTGCTGTTTTGCTACCGAGCATAACTTGTTGTTTTTTAATAAGCAGTATCCATAACAAAACCCTCTCTGCATCTGTACTAGTGCCAGCCTCTGGCCAGTGGGCGGTGACCTCTACTGAGAGGTTTAAAACAATTGTCACCCAATCCCGGAAGGCTTTCGTGTTTTGCTGGAATTCAGATTTCAAACCACGGCAGTTTGTAATCAGCTTGGACTTTGATAAATAGCTCTGGCGTCTGTCCAGTCATTTTTTATGCCTGCAGGTTATTTATTGTAAAGGTCACAAAGGGGATTGCTTGATGTTACGAACAGACGTTAATTTTTGTTGTTTGTCATCTTCCCAGCTCGTCAGACAGAATTCTCTACGGGAATCGCCCAACTTCCAATACCGTCAAAACACAAGGGATGCTCATGTGGATTCTGTGTCTAATGAAATTTCGACATTTCCAATCGGAAATCAGCATCTCCAATCGGAACTCAGAAATCGGATTTTTGCGGAAATACCACATCACCGCAACTTGGTATTTTTAGCCTAATCATAGAACTCAAAAGCATTGGACCAATCAGAGAATGCCGAGTCAACTCGGAAGTGTCTGGCCAATCAGAGAGTGCAAAAAATTACCAAAAAAATACTTTGCGAAAATCAGATTTCTGCAGAAATATTGCATTACCCAACTCAGTCATTTTTAGCCCAATCACAGAACTCAGAAGCATTGGAACAATCAAAGAATTCAGAGTCAATGCGGAAGTGTCTGGCCAATCGGAGAATGCAAAGTAAATAACCAAAAAAAGACTCCATATAAATTGGAATTGGAAAACGGACATCGGAAATCCACGGTGTCGGTAATAATCGACATTGGCAGTAATCAGAATTTCGTCGGAATCGGAAATCTACATTTCCGACCATCTCTAGTCTGCTATAGGGCTTGATTTGTACAATAGGCCAAACAGGCATGTGTCTAGGGTGTCTGCTTCTCAAGGGGGCAACTAGAAATAGAAAATGGGTTGCTGCATATGGAAGAGGTGGCTGCAAATAAAATAAGGAGCCTGAAAATGAAAAACAAGAGAGCTGCTGCCCAAGGGGGCTGTGTGGGGATCATATGTTTGGCCTGTAGGTGGCACTGTGATACTGATGTGATGATTGCATGAGATCTGTCAGTGCTGTTCTAGACTTGTTGATTCCTGCCATGACTGAACACACAAGGGGAGGTTGCTATGTATGGGAAGGGGGCTGCACATGGAAAGGGAGCCACAAGAAAGTTTCCCTTAGGGGGGAAAAAGTTACATTTTTCACGTCGATGTTACACATGTATTTTGCATTGCGGTGGGGTGTGATGTTACTGCCAGATCCCAAAAACAACATATGATCCTGCGGCAGAGTGCGCCTACAGGGTTATATGCATAGCGCCGTCCACCGTTTGGTGACGCAGGAAGTACATTCCAGGGATTCCCGTCAGCCCGCGCATGTACTCTGTGATGCTTCACGCTTCGCTGTTTACACTATGTGCGTCACACATAGACTTCAATTACCCCAAGCACAGTGCTTTAAGCGCAGTGCTTGTGGAAACGTGCTGCTGCCCTTGCATCAGCTCGGCGTAAATTTGTAAGCATACAATCGCACGTGGAAAATTAGACGCGAGTAACGCATTCGTAGTTCGCTACGCAATACACATGCTAACTACGCATAGTGGGCGTAAGCTACGCGTAGCAGTACTTCGCTACGCGTAAATTCGTAAGCGTAGTTTTGAAACTTCACCTACGAACTACAATGTGTAGATGCGAACTACGATGCGTAAATTCGCACTGGCGTAATTTCTGCTCATCCCTGCAAACCGTAATTTTTTGGACTATAAGACTCACTTTTTCTCCCCCAAAAGTGGGGGGAAAAGCCACTGCGTCTTATAGTCCAAATGCAGGGAGTTCCTGACTTGTGAACGCCTGCCAATATGAACCTTCAACATGCTGCAATGTTGGGGACTCCCTGTACTGTGCCCATTCAGAGGAGGACACAGAGGGACACAAAGGGGCATAGAGGAGGACACACGGGGGGGGGGGGGAGGGTAGAGACACATGGAGGACAGAGGCGGACAAATGGAGCCAGAGGAGGACACAGGGAGACACGAGAGGTACAAGTGGGGATGAGATATAAAATGGGCATAATCCACAAGATGTCCCTTCACCATGGATGCACTAGGTTAAGTATATATTTTTTCCCCCTGTTTTTTGTCCCCTAAACCTTGGTGCGTCTTATGGTCCGAAAAATACGATAACTGTCACTAAGTTCAGAGAGAGCAACAGCAGAAACAAACCTTTAAGTAGATCTCCAGTTAAAAATTGAAAATCGAGCAGCCTCCCTGTAAAAGAAAGTTATCGTTACCTGCGCTGCCTTCTCCCTCAAAGCCGCCCCGAACACTACAAATCACCCGACTTCTGGCGTGTGGCCCCGCCTCTCTTCTCTACCTGGAGAAAAACGCCAAGATGTTTACCATAGTAACATTACAGTAAACATCTTGGCGTTTTTCTTCGGAGAGGCGGAGCCACATGCGGGAAGTCGGGTGATGTGGGGTCTTAGGGACGGCTTTGAGGGATAAAGCAGCACAGGCAACTAAAATTTTCTTTTACAGGGAGGTTGCTGGGTTTTAACTTTAAGCTTGAGATCCGCTTTAATAACAAATACCCTATAAACTCGCATATAAGCCGACATGTGTATAAGGCAAGGTACCCACTTTTCCTTCAGAAACCAGGAAAAAGTAATTGACTAGCATATAGGCCCCCTCCCCAGTATAGCCCCCTCCACAGTAGCCCCAAGGTTGATACAGCTGTGTCTCAAGATGCCACTAGATGGCGTTGTAGATATGGGACACAGTGATTGCCACACAGGAAGAAACCCCGATCATTGCACCGCTGACACATTGCTTGCATGCTCTGCTCCACAAGCCAGTGGACACAGGTAGTCTTGAGCAGTGCACTCTGCACACCATGTTGCAGCGGGTGGTGGGCACGGACACAGCAAGAAGCCAGCTGGCAAGAGCAGGATCACTAGTGCACAATCCTTATGCTCCTATGCCAGTAACAAAAACTGCTCCACCATCCGTTCTGCTCCACTGACTGATATAAGCCGAGGGGGGGACTTTCAGCACATTTCTTGTGCTGACATTTCTTGTGCTGAAACATTAGGCTTATATGCGAGTGTATAAGGTATGCGTCTGTACTGAGCTTAATCCTTTCCAAACTAGAAGGCTCTGGCCCCTTAACTGTGGTAACTGTGCACCTGGGAGGTTCCTGATTTATCTCTGTACTCGTATCCATGGACTACATCTCCCAGCCTACATTGCGGCGGGCACTCACTCGAAGTTGAAAATGCAGTTGGTCTGTAAAGAAGATGGTGGATCCCATACAGACAGGAGGCCAGAGAGAAACAACACCTCATATGTAAGTAATAATAATGACACTCACCCCGAACCCCCAGTAGCACACTCTATCACGAACCTCTCTTTTGGTGAGGGTCATTATGAAATGAAATTAATTCCAGGTGCAAAATTGCCTTGAGGCCAGTTTCACACTACCAACCAGCGTTTTCGGTGAGGGGCAGTTGGACGATCGCATCTTACTATTGAGTAGTAATGGGATTCATGTATGCTAATGAGAGGCTAAAAGAAGCTCTCTAGCGCTCCCCTCCTGTGGCGGAAATATGTAATGCGAGTACATTGTCCTAAAAAAAAAAAAAAACATGCTCCTGCGCATGCGTGCTGCACTGCAAACGCTGAACTGCTTAAACAAGCTGCATCACCATAGATTTACATGACTTCTGGTCAACGCACTTCCCCGCACATGCTGGTCCCTAATGTGCTGATGTCTGCGCATCAAACTGGAGACTTCTGGAGCATCGCACAGCACCAGGTATGAAACGCCCCATAGACTTTTATTGGTTTAGCGTTACCCTGCAGCAAAAAATGGTGAAAAGGGCCTTAAAGGACCTCTGTCGCGAAAATCTTAAAATTTAAAATATATGTTAACATATACAAATAAGAAGTACGTTTCTTCCGGATTTAAATGAGCCATATATTACTTTTCTGCTATGTCGCTGTCACTTACAGTAAGTAGTAAAAATCTGACATTACCGACAGATTTTGGACTAGCCCATCTTTTCATAGGGGGTTCTTAGAGTTTTCTTTATTTTAAAAGCACTTAGTGAATGGGAGTTGCTCTGTCCAACTGCCAAAAAAGTGTACAGTGAGCAGGAAGGCTGTCCAGCATCACTGGATAAACTTTTTCAGGGAATGTCTTTATAAAGAACTAGCTGATTGCCCGACGTTGCCCGGGTATGTATCTGGCTGGTGTCGGCTCCACCTACTTTTTCTAACCCTAACACACAATTACTCAATGACCAAGTTTGTGAGCTTTGCCGTCTTTGGTATCAATAATTTGCATTGAAATGAAAAAAAAAACTGATTGGCTGTTTGTGGCTCCACCCCTTTTCTGAATTTGAACCCCCGTCACCCAATAACCAACTGTACCAGGTTTGATGCCTGTGCCATTAACAGTTCAAGAATGGTAGCAATTAAATATTCCCCTTGAAAAGCAATAGGTGAAGTGTGATCCACTTTTGTAGGCTCCACCCACTTTTCTGAATATTAATCCCAGTCACTCAGTGACCAACTGTGCAAAGTTTAATAACCCTGCCATTAACACTGTAGGAATGGCTGCAGTTTACATTTTCCCAGTGAAATTTGTATTTGTCTCCACCCACTGATGACCCGGCGTTGCCTGTGTATGCATTTGACTGGTGTTGCCTCCGCCCACTTTTTAACCCTAACACACAAACACTCAATGACCAAGTTTGTGAGCTGTTGGGTCCTTGGCAACAATAATTTGTATATTCCCATAGAAATTAAACAAATCAGATTGGCTGTTTGTGGCTTCACCCCCTCTCCAGCATTTGAACCCCAGTCACCCAATGACCAACTGTAGCAGGTTTGAGGCATCTGCAGTGTAAAAATGGCAGCAATTTAAATATTCCACTTAAAAATCAACAGGTGAATTTTGATTGGCTATTATAGGCTCCACCCACTTCCCTGAATATTAATCTCAGTCACTCAGTGACCATCTGGGCAAAGTTTGGGAACCCTGCCATAAACAGTGTAAGAAGGGCTGCAGTTTACACTTTCCCAGTGAAATTTGTTTTTGGCTCCACCCACTTTTTGTAACCTGGACACAAAGTCACTACTCAATGCCCAAGTTTGTGAGCTTTGGGGTCCTTGGCATCAATAATTTGTATTTTCCCATAAAATGAAACAAATCTGATTCTTCACTGTTTGTGGCTCTGTCCCCTTTTCTGAATTTGAACCCCAGTGACCCAATGACCAACTGTACCAGGTTTGAGGTTTGTGCCATTAACAGTGCAAGAATGACAGCAATTTTATTATTCTCCTTGAAAAGCTACATGTGATTTTTGATTGGCATTTTTAGGCTCCACCCACTTTTGTGAATATTAATCCCAGTCACCCAGTAACCAGCTATGCTAAGTTTGAGAACCCTGCCATTAAAAGTGAAAAAGGGCTGCAGTTTACAATTTCCCTGAAAAATCTGTTTTTAACTCCACCCATTTTTTGTAACCTGGACACACAGTCACTACTCAATGACCAAGTTTGTGAGCTTTTGGGTTCCTGGCATCAAAATTGTGCTAATGGAAGCAGTTTATCCAGCAAAGAAATCTGGCTGTTTTTAGCTCAGCCCCTTTACTGAATTTGAACCGCAGACACTTAGGCCTCGATTCATAAACAGCAGTGTGATAAAAAAATCTTGTCAGGAAAATACCGCACTCGGTATTTTCCCGGTCTGTGTGCTAATTCATAAAGATTTCCCCAGCTGCCCTTGGAGGTCGGTAAATTACCGCAGCCCATTGAGCGGTAGAGTAGAGCAGTGTCTCGATCCTCTCTTTGCCCTGCAGAAATGAATCACACAGACGGCTCACTCTGGCTCTCTCCACTGATGACTCAGACACATGAGTCACACAGTCTTTCCCTGCCTGCTAAATGACTCACACAGCCGGCTCTCTCCACTGATGACTCAGACAGATGAGTCACACAGTCTTTCCCTGCCTGCTCAAATGATTCACACAGAGGGCTCTCTGGCTCTCTCCACAGATGAATCAAACAGACTTCGGCTCTCTGCACTTTGCATTAATCAGAGCTGTCAGAGGTGTCGGTAACTTGTTAAGACCTCACCAGAGGTGTCGGTAACTACCGCCAGGCTTACCGCTTGTTGCAGGCTTTATGAATTGACATTTGCTGACAATTTACTGACATGTGTTGTCGGTAACTGCAGCCAAGTCAGTAATTTATCTCCCTGGTCGGTAATGTCAGCTTTTCATGCGGTAACAGCCTTTATGAATTGACATTTTGCTAAGTGGTCGGTAAAGTCTGCTGTTTTCAGCATTACCGCATGAGGTAATGCTTTATGAATCGAGGCCCTAACGACCGACTGTAGCAGGTTTGAGGCCTCTGCTATTAACAGTGTAAGAATGGCTGCAGTTTCAATATTCCCCTTGAAAATCAATAGGTGAATTTTGATTGGCTCTTGTAGGCTCCACCCACTTTTCCGAATATTAATCCTGGTCACCCAGTGACCAACTGTGTGAAGTTTGAGAATCCTGCTATTAACAGTGTAAGAAAAGCTGCAGTTTACATTTTCCCATGTAAAAAGTGAGTTGTTTTTGGCTCCGCCCACTATTTCTAACCTTGACATGCAGTCACTTAATGACCAAGTTTATGAGCTTTGGGGTCCTTGGCATTAATAAGTTGCATTTTACCATTGAAATTAAACAAATGTTATTGGCTGTTTTTGGCCCGCTCCCTTCAGAATTTAAACCCCAGTCTCCCAGTGACTGACTGTAGCAGATTTTTAGACCTCTGCCATTATGAGTGTAAGAATGGAAGCAATGTAAATATTCCCCTTGAAAATCAAAAGGTGAATTTTGATTGGCTGCTGTAGGCTCCACCCACTTTCCTGAATATTAGTCCCAGTCACCCAGTGGCCAACTGTGTCACATTTGAGAACCCTGCCAATAACAGAATGGCTGAAATCAATCTAACAAATCTGATTGGCTTTTTGTGGCTCTACCCCTTTAGTGAATTTGTACCCCAGTTACCCAGTGACTGACTCTGCCATTAACAGTGTAAGAATGGTAGCAATGTGAATATTTCCCTTGAAAATCAATAGGTACATTTTGATTGGCTGTTGTAGGCTCCACCCACATTTCTGAATATTCATCCCAGTCACCCAGTGGCCAATTGTGTAAAGTTTGGGAACCCTGCCATGTAAAAAATGTAGTTGTTGGCACCGCCCACTTTTTCTACCTTTGACATGCAGTCACTCAATTATCAAGTTTATCAGCTTTGGGGTCCTTGGTATCAATATTTTGTATATTCTCATTGAAAAATAAATAAATCTGGCTGTTTGTGGCTCCACCCCCTTTCTGAATTTGGACCCTAGTCACCCAGTGACCAACTGTACCAGGTTTGAGGCATCTGCTTTTAACAGTATAAGAGAATGGTAGCAGCTTAAATATTCCCTTTGAAAATCAAAAGGTGATTTTTTATTGGCTGTTGTAGGCTCCACCCACCTTCCAAAAGCTTAATCTCAGTCACCCAATGACCAACTGTGCAAAGTTTGAGAACTCTGCCATTAACGGTGTAAGAATGGCTGCAGTTTATATTTTCCTAGTCAAATTTGGTTTTGGCTCCGCCCACTTTTTGTAACCTGGACACACAGTCACTCAATGACCAAGTTTGTGAGCTTTCAGATTCCTGGCATCAAAAATGTGTTTATCAGTTTATCCACCAAGGAAATCTGATTGGCTGTTTGTGGCCCCGCCCCTTTAGTGAATTTGGACCCCAGTTACCCAAAGACACACTGTAGGAAGTTTGAATCCTCTGCCATTAACAGTGTAAGAATGACAGCAATTTAAATATTCCCCTTGAAAATCAATAGGTGATTTTTTATTGGCTTTTTTAGGCTCCACCCACTTTCTTGAATCTTAATCGCATTCACCCAGTGACCAACTGTGGCAAGTTTGAGAACCCTGTGATTAACAGTGTAAGAATGGTTGCAGTTTACATTTTCCCATTGAAAATGAACGGCTGAAATTTGATTGGCTGTTTTATGCTCCGCCCACTTTTCCTAGATTTGTAACCTCGGTCACCAAGTGACCAACTGTGCCATGTGTGGGGACTCTGGCTTGATTACTGTGAGAATAACAGCCTTTTACATTTTTCCATTGACTTGAATGGGTGAAATCTGATTCGCTGTTTGTAGCGCCACCCACTTGTGCAGGGGGGCCGTGAGACCCCCAGAACATATCATCCCAGGTAGTAGGGGATCTGTATACCATGTTTCGTTCAAATCGGTCAAGCCGTTTTCGCGTGATCGCGGCACATACACACACACATACATACATACATACGATTTTATATATATATAGATTAGCATTAACATTGTATCGTTATTTATCGTTGTAAAAAGCGGTGATATAAAAGGTATACTTAACCCTACTCTCACACAGAACCCTCTCTGTACCTATCCCTAACCCCTATGTAGTAACAGATTTTAGGAAGGGCACACCTTGCCGTGAGTAGTTGGGTGCACAACCTGTCGTAGGCTCCACCCATTTTCTTGAATCTTAATCGCATTCACGCAGTGACCAACTGTGTCAAGTTTGAGAACCCTGCGATTAACAGTCTAAGAATGGCTGCAGTTTACATTTTCCCTTTTAAAATGAACGGCTGAAATTTGATTGGCTGTTTTATGCTCCGCCCCCTTTTCCTGGATTTGTAACCTCGTTCACCAAGTGACCAACTGTGCCAAGTGTGGGGACTCTGGCTTGATTACTGTGAGAATGGCAGCCTTTTACATTTTTTCCATTGACTTGAATGGGTGAAATCTGATTTGCTGTTTGTAGCTCCGCCCACGTATGCAGGGGAGACCCGAGACCCCCAGAACATATCATCCCAGGTAGTAAGGGATCTGTATACGAAGTTTCGTTCAAATCGGTCAAGCCGTTTTCACGTGATCGCGGCACATACACACATACATACATACATACACACATACATACATACATACATACATACATCCGATTTTATATATATAGATAAAGGCCATACTGAGAATCCCCCATGTAGAGATGGACTAACCCAAAACCTGTCGGTAATATCAGATTTCTACTACCTACTGTAAGTGACAGCAACATAGGAGAAAAGTAATGTATGGCTCATTTTACACTGGAATAAATGTACTTCTTATTTGTATGTGTTTTACATTTTAAGATTTTCGTGACAGTTCCTCTTTAAAGTGACTCTGTAACAAAAATTACAACGTTTTTTATACCATCCTACAAGTTCCTAAACCTATTCTAATCTGTTCTGGCTCACTGCAGCACTTTGTACTATCACGGTCTCTGTAATAAATCAATGTATCTTTCCCCTGTCAGACTTGTCGGCCTGTGTCTGGAAGGCTGCCAACTCTTCCGTGCTGGTCTGTTCCTCTATGCACACTCCAGTGTGTGTTTTATTTACATAAGCCAGCAGAGTCTCTGCTATCTTTATCTTATCAGTGATAGAAGAGAGCTGGATAAAAATCCTCCTCTTTTAGGCTGTGAAAGTAGCTGGCTGACACATACTGAGGAATTACAAACACAGGCACAGGCAGAGCTGTCTGCAGGAAGCCTGTAATGTTCAGTGCATGAGAGAAGAAGGGGACAGAAGGTAAACACACAAATGATCTTTTGAGATTCAAAAGGAAAGCTGTATACAGCCTGCTTGTGTATGGATGTATTTTCTATGTGTGGACATACTGTACATCAATCTACTTCCTGTTTTGGTGGCCATTTTGTTTGTTTATAAACAAACTTTTTAAAACTGTTTTTGACTACTTTTAATGCGGCGGGGAGCGGCAAAATTGTGACAGAGGGTAATAGGAGATGTCCTAACGCACCGGTATGTTTACTTTTGTGCAATTTTAACAATACAGATTCTCTTTAAGGACCAGAGCCTTGTTTTTTCTCTTTTCAATTGCAATCACTTAGCTTAATTCACTAGTTAAAAATCACCAGCACGAGTTAAATGCAGCGCGCACGCGCTAAGCACGGTAGTGCTGCGTAGTGTGCGCTCCTAAATTACGTGTGCTCCTTACTGAGTTCTGGCCGCTCCTTTCATCTGCTTCAAGATGTGAGGTATCGCATCCGCGATCCTTCACTAGCACGGACGCTACTGCATCAATTCACATAGTAGCGGCCTGGGTCATATTATAATATTGTGAAGCTGCTGAAAACTTAGCGAATTAGTGGCTGTTAGAAGGTTCGGTTCGCCGAAAAGTTCGCGAACCGCAATAGACTTCAATGGCGATGCGAACTTTGAAAAATAGAAAAAATTATGCTGGCCACAAAAGTGATGGTAAAGATGTTTCAAGGGGTCTAACACCTGGAGGGGGGCATGGCAGAGTGGGATACATGCCCAAAGTCCCGGGGAAAAATCTGGATGTGACGCAAAGCAGCGTTTTAAGGGCAGAAATGACATTGAATGCTAAATTGCAGGCCTAAAGTGCTTAAAAACATCTTGCATGTGTATACATCAATCAGGGAGTGTAATAAGAGTTCTGCTTCACACTGACGAACCAAACTCACTGTGTAACGCACCGCAAACAGCTGTTTGCGTAGTGACGGCCATGCTGGACTGGTGCGCACCATGGCGAGAGTGTAGGCCGTGGCGGTTTTCAAGCCCATATGGTCGCCGGGCTGTGGTAGCTCAATGATAGAACAACAGTGACTGTCCAGCTGATCAAATTTGGTCTGTCCACAATGAAGCAACGACCTTATTATATTATTGTATGTAGGTAGGCATAGGTAGGTGTCCCAGTAGTTAGCTAGGCATAGGTAGGAGACCCAGTATAGGTAGGTAGGCATAGGTAGGTGTCCCAGTATTTAGCTAGGCATAGGTAGGAGACCCAGTATAGGTAGGTAGGCATAGGTAGGTGTCCCAGTAGTTAGCTAGGCATAGGTAGGAGACCCAGTATAGGTAGGTAGGCATAGGTAGGTGTCCCAGTAGTTAGCTAGGCATAGGTAGGAGTCCCAGTATAGGTAGGTAGGCATAGGTAGAAGTCCCAGTATAGGTAGGTAGGCATAGGTAGGTGCCTCAGTAGTTAGCTAGGCATAGGTAGGAGACCCAGTATAGGTAGGTAGGCATAGGTAGGTTCCCTAGTATAGGTAGGAAGGTAGGTGCCCCCGTATAGGTAAGTAGGTGCCCCAGTAGTTAGGTAGGCATAGGTAGGTGTCCCAGTAGTTAGGTAGGCATAGGTAGGTGTCCCAGTATAGATAGTTAGGCAGGGCCTGGCTGGCACAGTAATAACAATTACCAAGGTCCAGCTGCAACAGATAGGGCTGTATAATGTCAGTAAGCAACACACAAAAAAAAACACATCAGGAAAACATTATCTCTCAAAAGAGAGCTGAGGGGTGCTATTTTAGCAATAACAATCAGCCAGGAGCAAGCCAAGAGCCTAACTAATCTTTCCCTAGGAGAACAAGTCTGCAGCAGCTGTCCCTAGTCTGTCTCTAGCAGGCACACGAGTGGGTGTAATGGCCGGTAAGCCTGCCTTATATAAGGGGGGTGGGGCTCCAGGGCTTAGTGTAGCCTGAATGGCTACAATGTGCCTGCTGACTGTGATGCAGAGGGTCAAAGTTGACCCTCATAGTGCATTATGGGGCGAATCGAACTTCCGCAAAAGTTTGCTTGGTCCAGGCGAACGCGAACCCCCAAAGTTCGCCTGGAACCGTTCGCCGGCGAACCGTTCGCTACATCTCTAGTGGCTGTGCGGTGCCAATCATTAGCAGCATCCTTGGAAACAAAAAACAAGTCTGAAATTCTGTATTTTTTCCCCCTTATTTTGTTATCAGGCGCCCCTCTAAGGCTTCTTTCCCACAAAGACGTTGCGTCAGATGCTATGTTAAGGTCGCATAACGTGCACCTAACGCAACGCATAGTGGAGTTGAAGCTGGACGTCAGATCGAGCCGCGTTAAGCGGCTCTTCATGCGTCCGTGATGCCGTGATGTGTACTCTTGGACGCATGCGGCATCACGTGGTCCCGCCAGCCAATCGCCGCACAGAGCGGCGCTCCAGGAAGTAAACACTGCATGTTGCACAGTGCAGTGAATATTAATTAGCCATGTGCCTGGCCGAGGAGGAGGAGGGGAGACCTCCTCCTTCAACATCACTGAGCATGTGTAAGCAGTCTAACGCGGCTTAGCCGCTTATAACGCACAGCATGCTGCACTTTCTCAGAAGGTCCAGCGTTACAATGTAACGCAACGTGGGCACTGTGAACAGCCCATTCATTTTTCATTGCTGTGCGGTGGGCTGCGTTACAGGCTGCACTAACATGCGCCTGTAACGTCTAACTGTGAAAGCAGCCTAAGTGGGCAAAATTGTTGTATTGCCATCTAGTAAAAAAAGAAACAGGAAAAGCATTTTAGAATATAAAATATTTATACATGGAAACTAATACACCTTTTTCTTTATGAAAATGTAACACAAAATGGACAGTTAATAGTTTAAATTGAATAAAACAACTTTTATGCTCAACACAGGAAATTCAGTGGAGTTATTGGATATTTTAGATACTGTAACAATATAGGGGGAGCCTACACAACAACAACAGAAACAGCTAAAAGCACTTTCCCTGTTCTTTTATCCCAGGGTTCATAAAGTGTTACCCAAAGGAAAGAAACGATCATTATCAAATTACTTCTACAACTCAACTGCTTCAGGTTCCAGGGTTTTTACCCCTTAAAGGAAACCAGAGACGAAGCACCCTTGTGTATTTTACCATATATATCAGTAAGAACATTAGAGAAAACACCATGCTCTCTGTTTCATCCTCACTGCTAAAAGTGTCTGTTATCAGCTGTGATAAGAATCCCGGACTGAGCATTCAGTCTGGCTTTGCAGGGAATAATTATAGCTGAGTCATTATAGCAGAGCCACACGGGGGCAGGCTTGGGCTTGAAAAGACACCAGAGAAGACAGACTCAGCTATAATCTCTCCGTAGCAAAGCTAGACTGAGTGCTCAGTCTGGGATTCTTATCAGAGGTGATAACAGTCAGATTAAACAGAGAACAATGAAACAAGGAGCAGATTAGGTGTCTACTGTCATGTTCCCACTGATTTATAAGGTAAAATACAAGAGGGTGCTTCGTCTCTGGTTCTCTTTAAAGTGACACTGAAGCAAAAAAAAAAAGTATGATATAATGAATTGTATGTGTAGTACGGATAATTACTAAAACATTTGTAGTAAAGAAAAGACTCATATTTGTGTTTTCAGATATATAACTTTTTTTAGAATATTGCATCACTCTGTAATAATTGCAGTTACAAACTACGCTCTGTATTTTAAACTATGAAACAGAACAGAGCTAATGACCCTTTGAACTTTCTTGCAGTAAAATCTTATCTGATGTTGTCTTCCACTGTTTCTTTGATGTATAGAAGTGCTTCAGAAAACAGCAGCACATTGGGTCAGAGAGCTCAGAGAAGCTCTTTTGCATAGATAACTGAAGTTTCTTAACGGTTCCTGTACTGGAAACATTATGAGACTCTTTTCTTTGCTACTAATGTTTTACTTCTTAGCTGTACTACACATACAGTTCATTATCTCATACGTTTATTTTCGCTTCAGATGTCCCCCATTGTAAAATCTTAACGTTATACTTATATTTCTAAATGTATCGGTCATGCTGCCATATTTTCTGTTGGCAAGGTGAATCACTGTGGGATGGTCTTTATTTCCTCTGTGACGTTAGTAGGAACATCACATGATCTCCCAGAGTGCTCTTGGGGAGAAAGTTGCATGACATCACAAGACATAAGACATAAACCGAGGCGATGTTTAGATTTTATGTACTGATCACTGATTGGTTAATGGTGTCACCACTTAAATCCACGAGGATGAAGGTGCAAGGGTGGCATTTGATACCTATAATCCTGTTGCATTTGTGTTGTTGTTGTTTATTTATCTTTGTGTTATGTTTCAAACTTAAAAATAAACTGTAAAGCAAATATGCCTAGCTCAAGATTTTTGTATGAAGCCAGAATAAACATGCATTATTACTGCACCCATTTTAAATATTTAAAGAGAACCAGAGATGAAGCACCCTCTTGTATTTTACCTTATAAATCAGTGGGAACATGACAGTAAACACCTAATCTGCTCTTTGTTTCATTGTTCTCTGTTTAATCTGACTGTTATCACCTCTGATAAGAATCCCGACTGAGCATTCAGTCTAGCTTTGCTACAGAAAGATTATAGCTGAGTCTGTCTTCTCTGGTGTCTTTTCAAGCCCAAGCCTGCCCCCTTGTGGCTCTGCCATAATGACTCAGCTATAATTATTCCCTGCAAAGCCAGACTGAATGCTCAGTCGGGGATTCTTATCACAGCTGATAACAGACACTTTTAGCAGTGAAGAATGAAGCAGAGAGCAGGGTAAGTGTATTCTCTAATGTCCCCACTGATATATATGGTAAAATACATGAGGGTGCTTCGTCTCTGGTTCACTTTAACATGTACTAGCGAATGTTTGCCTGTATGGGCAGAGGGGGCATCTGTGCTGTATGTATGAAGTATGAATAGTTCTGAGGATGCATCAGGAAGAAAGACAACAGAGAAAGAGCAGAGAGACAGTGACAGGGAGAGAAGAAAGAAAGAAAGAAAGAAAGAAAGAAAGAAAGAAAGAAAGAAAGAAAGAAAGAAAGAAAGAATACATACATACATACATACATACATACGATTTTATATATATAGATTAGCATTAACATTGTATCGTTATTTATCGTTGTAAAAAGCGGTGATATAAAAGGTATACTTAACCCTACTCTCACACAGAACCCTCTCTGTACCTATCCCTAACCCCTATGTAGTAACAGATTTTAGGAAGGGCACACCTTGCCGTGAGTAGTTGGGTGCACAACCTGTCGTAGGCTCCACCCATTTTCTTGAATCTTAATCGCATTCACCCAGTGACCAACTGTGTCAAGTTTGAGAACCCTGCGATTAACAGTGTAAGAATGGCTGCAGTTTACATTTTCCCATTTAAAATGAACGGCTGAAATTTGATTGGCTGTTTTATGCTCCGCCCCCTTTTCCTGGATTTGTAACCTCGTTCACCAAGTGACCAACTGTGCCAAGTGTGGGGACTCTGGCTTGATTACTGTGAGAATGGCAGCCTTTTACATTTTTTCCATTGACTTGAATGGGTGAAATCTGATTTGCTGTTTGTAGAAAGAAAGAAAAAGAAATATTACAAGCTAGTGAAGACAGAATACCCAGATAGAGTATAAGAGGCTAAAAGAGTCCCAAAACCGATTTTTCACTAACACAGTACTTACGGTTCTGATCCAGTTCTATAACACGTTAAGTTTCGAAAACTGAGATAAATCTTGTACAGTTTGTCATTAACCTGTTCTGTACCAGCAGTCTCTGACTCCTTAAAGGGAACCTGTACTGAGTAAAATTATTTAAAATAAACACATGCGGTAACTTTAAATGAACATTACATACTGTAGTTACCTTACCATCAGTTCCTCTCAGAAGCTCACCATTTTCTTCTGACAATAATCCCTTCCAGTTCTGACAACATGTTGTCAGAACTGAAATATATCAGTTGCTGTCAGTTATATATCAGTTGCTGTCAGTTATAGCTGAGAGGACAACTGATGTGCCAAGTAATGTCCATGTTCCCCTATGGCTCAAGTGGGCGATGTTACAGTTTAACAGTGTGCTGACCAGGAAGCTATTATGGGGTAATGACCATTTTCAAAATGGAGGACGAAGAATTCCCTTGATCACAATGGACAAACAGGCCGCAGGAGAGGAGAAAGAGATTGAGGAGTAAACTACACGGGAGGTAAGTATGACTTGTGTATGGTTATTTTGACTTTTCATTTTCAGTTCAGTTTTTCTTTAAGGACCAGAGACTGCTGGGTACAGCAAAGCAGCGCAATACATCGCTTACCGACAAATCTCCACGCAGTCCCGCCGCTCTCGCCTGTCTCAGCGCTCGCCCATCACCGCAGGTTTTCTCTCTGCTGTCTCTGTGACGGCAGAGCGCTGTGCGCCGGTGAGCAGCCGCTTTCATTGGCTCCTGTCCTGACCCTGTCAATCAATGTAAGCCAATTGGCAATTGGAATTGGCTTACATTGATGACAGGGTCATGAGTCAATGAAAACGGCTCCTGAATGGCTCACAGAGCTCTGCCGACACAGAGACGGAAGGGCGAGCGTATTGCAGCAGGGAGAGAGTGGGGCGATCGGCAGGAGCGGCTTGACTGCGCGGCGATGATTGTTGAAATCTACGTCCTGTCGGATCCGCGCTGCAACATACAGGACGTAGATTTCAACTGCGTTGGTCTGGAAATGGTTAATGAATGAAGGTCTTTGTGTTTTCATTTGAACCTCTTATTATTTATTGCACGTAGTAAAGGGCTATGTAAACTGGAAGACAAAAGAAAAACGAAGAAAAAAGAAAGAAGGTAGTAAAAAATTAAAATATAAGTCTTAACTATGTTTAGTTACACATTAATATTATTTAGGGATGACCAAAATCATCATGTTTTCAAGATTTTTGACAAACATTTCATTGATCCCCAAGAATCTCGCAAATCAGTTTTGCGTGAAATCCAATTAAAAAAAATCATCATAAATCAGAGTGACGTTTACCAAACACAAATGAAAAACACAAAGCTCAACAAAATCAAAATGAAATAATCAAATTTTATTGGGAACCACAAACTCAATTAAAACCAATTAAAAAGAAATCCGGGGCACCCTGCTGCTGCACACAATATCAATCAATCATAATACAAAATACAGATAATTCACAGGAATAATCACACATTTGATACATTAATATTCCATAATGAATTGCTAATGAGGTTGATTCAAGAATAACTATTAAAATAAGCTACTAAATAATCAATCAATTCAAAAGTGTCTTGTGCAATCTTGTACAAAATTGATGAAACAAAACAAATCAATAACTTATAAATTATGCATTCAGTTTTAGAAAGTGCAAAGTGCTATAATCAACACTATGATATTATGTAACAAAAATGACCAAACAATTTGTGACAAAAACTTTATATATAGGCAATGAATGAATCTAATGAGAACTTCCTGGTAGTCCCTGGTGCAGGGCCAGTTCTAGACGTTTTGCTGCCTGAGGCAAACTTGTGAGGATGCGCACCCGAAACTTTTCCCCCTTAGTATAGTTAGCCAGGTATAGGCGCACCCAGAATAGGTAGTCATTATAGTTGCCCCAGCATAGGTAGTTAGCCAGTATAGTTGCCCCAGTATAGGTAGCTAGTATAGTTGCCCCCAGTATATGTAGTATAGTTGCCCCTGTTTAGGTTGCTAGCATAGTTGCCCCAGTATAGGTAGCTAGTATAGTTGCCCCTAGTATAGTTAGTATAGTTGCCACAGTGTAGGTAGCTAGTATAGTTGCCCTCAGTATAGGTAGTATAGTTTCCCCAGTGTAGGTAGCTAGTTTAGTTGCCCCTAGTATAGGTAGTATAGTTGCCCCAGTATAGGTAGTTAATATAGTTGCCCAAGTATAGGTAGTTAATATAGTTGCCCCAGTATAGGTAGCTAGTATAGTTGCTCCCAGTATAGGTAGTATACATGCCAAAGTATAGGTAGTATAGTTTCCCCAGTGTAGGTAATATAGTTGCCCCCAGTATAGGTAGTATAAATGCCAAAGTATAGGTAGTATAGTTTCCACAGTATAGGTAGTATAGTTTCCACAGTATAGGTAGTATAGTTGCCCCAGTAAAGGTAACTAGTATAGTTGCCCCCAGTATAGGTAGTATATTTGCCACAATATAGTAAATATAGTTGCTCCAGTATAGCTAGTATAATTTCTCCCAGCGTAGGTAGTATAGTAGTATAGTTGCCCCCAGTTCCTGCTCTCTTCCACACCCCCTCCCCCCAACAAGGCCGCCACTTGTGTTACTTTCTGAGCTGGCGGCAGCTTCCTCTACAACAGCCCCCACCTCCCTTGCATGGCGCCGCTCGCCACTACACAGACCTCAGATCGGAGCGACCCAGAAGAGCAGCTCCCGGAGCAGTGTGTATACAGGAAGTAATTACTTCCTGTATATGCGCTGATAGGCGAGCCGCTGTCCTGTCACAGTGGCGCAGTGGGTTGCTCCGATCTGAGGTCTGTGTAGCGGCGAGCGGCGCCATGCAAGGGAGGGGGGGCTGTTGTAGAGGAAGCAGCCGCTCAGAAGGTAAGACAATCAGTGGCCGCAGGGAGGGAGGCGGGTGAGATGCCACTTTAGCGCCCATTCCGCCTGACACAAATGTGTTACTTGACGGCATGGGTGGGACTGTGCTGCCTGGTAGGGATAATGGTAATAGAAGGATGAAAAAACTGAAATAAGCAGACAGAGCAGAGAATGAGGTAGAGATGAGCTTACCAAAAGTGCATTCATGCGTTGAAACCCCCCCTACCCCCGGACCTATGGACTAGTATTGCAAGGCAGCCTTGCTTTCTCGGAGGTAGAAATCAAAGTGAATTGATCAATAAATCTTGTCTTTTGATTGATACTAAGGGCTAAAAACTATCAAAGGATTCTGCTAATGTCATTAAGGTGGCAATGTTTGATCGATTGCATGAAAATCCTTGTTCTCGCATAACGGGGCCACATGGCAAACCTGGCTGCTGATTTTGGGAGAATCTCTTTGAACGAGATTAGGGCCGATTCGCTACGAATTCAAGTTCTATATAATATTATTAGTATTTTATTATATATACTAGACCTTAGGCCCGTTACAATAATGAGCGCTAGGCCTAGGCCCCTCACAACCCCCCTCCCCCCCTTTCGCCACCACTGCCGCCGCATCGCCAGCACCCGCACAGCCACCACGTGTGCATGCTAACGCAAAGGGCGCGACACATACCCGCACATGCCCGCCCCTGCCCTCGTCCTCAAGGAGTGTGTAAAATCCGTGTGCCGCGCATGCGCGCTGCCAAAAAAAATGGACACAGGGATAGGGGATGTAGGGACAAAGGGGATTTATTGTATAGGATTGTTGTTGTTGATATTGTTGTTTAACCACTTTACCCCTGCCCGTACGAATTTCTCCGTCCCTTTTTCCATCCTTCAACCCCCAGGGACGGAGAAATCCGTACTTTCCGCGTTCCCGACGCTGTCCGCGCTCCCGCTCGTAAACACGCCGCCCGCCGCTAGTAAACACGCTGCCGCCCGCTCGTCTGGAGATCAATGAACGGGAAAATCCATTCCCGTTCGTTGATCTAAGCCCCACAATGATCCGCTACTCTCCTATGGGCAGCGCGATCATTGTGAGAAAAAACTCACGTGTCCAGCCTCCTTATACTTCCTCCAAGCTTCCGGAAGGAAGCTTGGAGGTCGCATTAAAACAAAAAGTTACTGTGGCCATCTTGTGGCCAAATAGTAAGCTACACCCTACACATTTTTCACACACAAATAAATGATTTTTACACAAAAAATTAACTCATTACCTCCCACACTCCCCATTTTTTTTTGTAATTAAAAAAAAATTAAAAAAATTTACAATTAAAAAAAAAAACATAAATAGTTACCTTAGGGACTGAATTTTTTAAATATTTATGTCAAGAGGGTATAACACTGTTACTTTATAAACTATGGGCTTGTAATTAGGGATGGACGCAAAACTGAAAACAATGCACCTTTATTTCCAAATAAAATATTGGCGCCAAACATTGTGATAGGGACATAATTTAAACGGTTTTATAACCGGGACAAAAGGGCAAATAAATTTCATGGGTTTTAATTACAATAGCATGCATTATTTAAAAACTATAATGGCCGAAAACTGAAAAATAATTATTTTTTTCCCCACATTTTTCCTATTTTCCCATTAAAACACATTTAGAAAAAAATAATTCTTGACATAATGTCCCACCTAAAGAAAGCCTAATTGGTGGCGGAAAAAACAAGATATAGTTCATTTCATTGCGATAAGTAATGATAAAGTTATAGACAAATGAATGGAAGGAGCGCTGAAAGGTGAAAATTGCTCTGGTGCTCAGGGGGTAAAACCCCTCAGTGGTGAAGTGGTTAATAGTTGTTGTCATTGTTATTTCTTGATGTTTTTATCATAAGAAGCATTAAAGTGTACCTTAGATGGGGCAGGAGAAAAAATTATACATACTTGGGGCTGTCTCCAACCCCCTATGGGTGGCCAGATTGCTTTAATGCCACCGTCCAACGCCTCCCGGATCTTCCACAATTGGCCCCGGTAAGCCATCCAGTCAGGGCCAGTCGACGCAAGCGCAGGCTGGCCGCACATGCTCACCCCACGTGCTCCCGTAGCACGGGAGTGTGATGGGGTGAATGCGGATAGGCTGCACATTAGCGGTACGCTTCAGACCGGAGAACTTACCGACAGCAGTTGCGGAAGATCCAGAAGGCGTCAGAGGACGGCAGGGGAGCGATCAGCCTGGAGGGGGCTGGAGGAAGTCCCAGGTATGTATTATTTTTTTCTCCTGCCCCATATCTATGGTACACTTTAAACACTAAATAGTGCTAAGTAAATAATATGTTTTCATCGCTAAAATCTAATAACTCAATAAAAGAAAAGTAACAAAAATCCTGCTATAGATTTCCCGAGCACGTGTATTACAAATGATGCCACACCGCTAAGTACAATATACTATTTTGGCAGCGCCAGCACTTGCTGCTTTTAAAGTATTTAGAAGTGACACCCCATTCAGTCTACTGTACATCAGAATCATAAACATTACAGGATCATAAAATAGCGAGAGACAAGTCCTCTTAAATAATTCATCAGGACTTCTCAGTTTGTCAACATCTTGACAGAAAGCCGTAAACATGAAAAATGATTACAATAAAGGCGGATGAAAAACAGCTCTTCTCATTTGCCCGTCTTGCAGGAACAAAGCATTAATGTGATTAGCAGTTTGGAACGATAAAGATTTGCTTCTCCTGACAAAAGCACGGCCCGGCCTGTAGCCTGCACCGCGGTAATGCCAGCGGCGGCGAGAGAGTTTGGTGGATCAGGCTGGATTTTAGGATTACCCTGAAAGTATAATTAGAGGTATGTGGATTAATGAACGGCCTTAAAAAGCAATCCGTGGCGTGACTCGATAATCAGGTTTCTCAACCTTTACCTCAATTAACCTGAGCAAGACGGGACGCCATGATATCGCTGAAGGAGGCAAATTAAAATTTTAGGGAGAAATGAAATGACTGTATTTGCCGCCGTATATAAGATGTTCCAGATGATAAGATGCACCTAGGTTTAGAGGGTAAAAGCCAGGGGAAAAAAATATATACTGAACCTGGTGCATCCATAGTGCAGGAGTGTCTCGTAGATGTTCTTCCCTAATGATTGTGTCCTCCGGTGTCCACCATGTGCTCCCTTCTGTCCCCCATGTGCTCCCTTCTGTCCCCAGAGTTTCCCCAGCGTGTCCCCTTCTTTCTCCAGTGTGTCCTCTTCTGTCCTCAGTGTGTCCCCTTCTGTCCCCATGTGTCCCCTTCTGTCCACAGCGTGTTCCCATGTGTCCCCTTCTGTCTCCAGTACATCCTCTTCTGTCCCCATTGTGTCACCTTCTGCCCCGAGTGTGTCCCTGTTTGCCCTCTACCCCCCCTGTGTGACTCCCGCTCAAAGAGGAAAAGAGGGGAAGAGGAATATGCAAGAGAGGAGCGGGGGCAGAGGAGCACACACAGGGGACAATGCAGGGAGTCCCCAACGTCGCGGCGGGTTGACGGTTGTGGGTGTTCGTAAGTCAGGGATTTCCCACATTCGCCGTATAAGACCCAGGAACTTTTTCTCCTCATTTTTTGTGGAGAAGAAGTGTGTCTTATACGGCGAAAAATATGGTATATAAGGCTGGAATAAACAGATTTTATCCAGTGTGAGATCCAACTTGGATCTGGTAGGAAGACCAGACGGATGCTGCCTTCCTCACTCCTCATCACAAGTGGGACCCCCATTCCTACCCTACTCCAATGACAAGCGCTGCCTCCAGCCCACCTCTTCCAAGTAGAGATGCAGATTAGCACAGCAGAGGCATAATTATATTACCTGCTCCGGTGCAAAGTCTGCTCCTCTTCTGTGCCGTTGCCCGCTCTTACTCACCATGGGCGTAGCAATAACCATAGCAACAGTTGCTATAGAGCCCTGAAGCATAGGAGTCCCAGGTGGTACTTAATGTATTCACCATTTCCTTTCTTGTGAACTATACCAGGTCACATGGTCCATGAGCTCAGAAAGAGCTTGCAAATTTCTCATGTCATGTTGTGGAAAACACCCGTGAATAAGGCAAGTATAATCCCTGCTTTAGTCACTAGATTAAATTATGTTGGTCCCCAGTCTACGGATATTATAGAATGCTTTGTATATTTATAGATAAAGAGGAGAAACTGAGAAAAAAACAAAGAAAAAAAAAGAAAAGAAGGGAAGGAAAAGAAGAGGAATATGAAAAAGAAACAAAGAGAAGAAAAAAGAAGAGGAAAAAAAAGCTAGAAGAAAGGGATCGTGTTAAGCCGAAATTTGCTGCTACGACACAATTTCATAATTTCATAATTGCCATACAAACTGTAATTTGGAATTTCGTAAGCGTAATTTCCGTCACGTAATTTCACGTTTTAACACAAATTTGCGTTTCACACAAAATTTTGCAATTTCGAGTTTTCTATAGAAACAAAGTTATTTTAATTACAAGCATGGACGTCATTTCATTTCTGATAGTAATTATGCACATTTAAGTAATTACTAAACTCAGGAAGGACACTAATTGATTGCAATTACTGATAGCAATTACTGATTGCAATTACTAATAATAGGTCCCTGCACGTGCTATCGCTTTAAATGTATCAGGAGGCTCTACCTGCAGCCACTTCTAAGACAAGTGCTCTTTGCCATGGTGCACTTAGCAGTCATGCTGAGACACTTGCTGAGGATTTGGGCCTTTCAATATATGATAATGCAAAGGTCCCTGTATGGTATGTGCTGGCGCTTTAAATGTATCAGGAGGCTCTGGACTGGAGCACAATTTGGAGAACGGCTGCATTTCCACATGAAACGCAAAGTTCTGTTTCATTTTCCGTTATGGAAAACGATCATAATTATGAAAAACAATCAGAATTACGAAATTCAGCGTAAACACAATTTCGGGAAAATTATGGATTTCAGATTACGCCCGTAATTGTAATTTTGCGAATTATGCGTCATCGTAATTACTTTATTACGCTCATCAATTGAGAAAAAGAAAGAAGTGAAAACAATAAGAAGGACAGGAAAAAGAAAAGGAGCAAAGAAAAAAAGAAGCAAAGGGAAAAAGTTAAAGGGAAAGGAAACAAAAGAAAGAAAAAAAGAAAAGGAAAAAAAGACGAAAAATGCATAGAAGAGAAGAAAAAAAAGAATAAAATAAAGAAAATCCTATTGTTCCCAGTGGTGGAAAAATTGATATTAAATGAGTAATGTATTTAATATTCTCGTATTTACATTTGTGTTTGCTCTGCGGTGTTTGCTGATCCTGGGTGGTGACCTGCTGCTTTCTATAGAATGAGCATACCTGTTTTACCGAGTTCAGCTCCTCACACAGGTGTGAGTCAGCTCCCAGCAGGATGTTAGTCATTCCATGTGGCGTAAGCGAAAGGAAACCGCTCTACAAATGTTTATAGAACAAATCTGTCTCCCGCAGAAGCTGCACATCCTTATCTCTGGATAAGAGATCACTGCCCCTCCTGACACAAGGGCTGACAGTGACCACGGAGGTGACACAAGGGCTGACCACGGAGATGACACATGGGCTGACCACGGAGGTGACACAAGGGCTGTCCACGGAGGTGACACAAGGGCTGACCACAGAGATGACACAAGGGCTGACCACGGAGATGACACAAGGGCTGACCACGGAGATGACACAAGGGCTGACCACAGAGATGACACAAGGGCTGACCACGTAGGTGACACAAGGACTGACCACGGAGGTGACACAAGGGCTGACCACGGAGGTGACACAAGGGTTGACCACAGAGATGACACAAGGGCTGACTACAGAGATGACACAAGGGCTGACCACGGAGGTGACACAAGGACTGACCACGGAGGTGACACATGGGCTGACAAAAGGGCTGACCACGGAGGTGACACAAGGGCTGACTATGGAGGTGACGCAAGGGCTGACCACGGAGATGACACAAGGGCTGACCACGGAGATGACACAAGGGCTGACCACAGAGATGACACAATGGCTGACCACAGAGATGACATAAGAGCTGGATACGGAGATGACACAAGGGCTGACCACGGAGATGACACAAGGGCTGACCACAGAGATGACACAAGGGCTGACCACGGAGGTGACACAAGGCCTGAACACAGAGATGACACAAGGGCTGACCACGGAGGTGACACAAGGGCTGACCACGGAGGTGACACAAGGGCTGAACATAGAGATGACACAAGGGCTGACCACGGAGATGACAAAAGGGTTGACCACGGAGATGACACAAGGGCTGAACACAGAGATGACACAAGGGCTGAACATAGAGATGACACAAGGGCTGACCACAGAGATGACACAAGGGCTGACCACAGAGATGACACAAGGGCTGACCACGGAGGTGACACAAGGGCTGGACACAGAGATGACACAAGGGCTGGACACAGAGATGACACAAGGGCTGATCACGGAGGTGACACAAGGGCTGACCACAGAGATGTCTGGTCTGCCCTCTACCAGCCTTTTAATCACTCTGCCCACTCTGCCCAGTATCGTCATATCTCTTCCATCTTCAGCTTGGCCAAGAAAAGTATGTTTTTTAATTGGAATCCAAAATCGGACCAGATAAAAATCGGAATCGCATGTAGTGTGCAAGAGGCAATACTGGTGCATATCTGACTGCAGGGGTGTAACAATAGACCCTGCAAGGGAAGCAGCCGCAGGGGGGCCCAGAAGCTGCAGGGGGCCTCGTGGGGAGAGATGTTTCTTTTCCCTTTCCTGAAAGACTGACAATGAAGGCACGGAGAGAAAAGGCTTTCTGCTCTCTGCACAATTGTAATAATGACTGCACCTGCTCAGTCACTGAGAAGGAATCAAACAAAGTTTTGCATACAAAGATTTGTAGAAAGTCCCTATTCAGTGTGCAGCAGGCTCTTGTGTACAGCACTGCTCTTCCCCTGCCCCCAACCTCTCCATCCCTCCCCAAGTGCTGTGTACTGTGGTGATGCTGGAGAAGTCTGCAGAGCCAGTTCTGCTCCATCAGAGATGGACAGAGTGAGTGTAATAAGCTGAGGATGGGAGCACACGTCTGTCAGTTTTTTGTATGCGTTTTCTGCACATCCTGGGCTTGATTCACTAAACCGGGATAACTCAAATATCACATCTTATCAAAGATATCACTCCTTATCAAAGTTAACACGCCTTATCAGAGTAGCATAGTGAGCGCTACGAACCCGCAGGGGCTCAGGGCAGGACAAGTGCCATTGCCAATTAGCAGGCATACGTTTGTAGCGCTCGTAGCGCTCTAGGCTAAAGCCATGTTAGCAGCCTTGCAAATTTTGGTAGGGGGTGGGCTTAAAGGACAACTGAAGCCATAAGTGAATGGAGGCTGCCATATTTATTTCCTTTTAAACAATACCAGCTGCATGGCATCCTTGTTGATCTATTCGGCTGCAGCAGTGTTTTGATCACACCAGAAACAAGCATGCATCTAATCTTGTCAGATCTGACAGACAGTAATGTCAGAAACATCTGATCTGCATATGCTTGTTCAGGGGGTATGGATAAAGGTATTAGAGGCTGAGGATCATCAGGACTGCCAGGCAATTGGTATGAATTAAAAGTGAATAAATATGGCAGCCTGCCATAACCCTCTTGCTACAGTTGTCCTTTAAAGCAGGGTTACCCACTCATCCCTTTAAATACTGACACATCTAAGTTATACAGGTTCTGGGGTTTCTCACACATAATCAGTGCCTAAACTGCATCTAACTAGCCACAAGACATGTATAATTCATAAGCGTCCGTATTTAAAGGGATGAGTTGGCAACACTGCTTTAACCACTTGAGGACTCAGCCTTTACCCCCCTTAAGGACCAGCGTGTTTTTTTATGATCTGTGCTGGGTGGGCTCTGCAGCCCCCAGCACAGATCAGGTTGCAGGCAGAGCGATCAGATCACCCCCCCCCCTTTTTCCCCCCTATGGGGATGATGGGCAGGGGGGGTCTGATCGCTCCTGCCTGCCTGGGTGTTGTGGGGGGGGGCACCTCAAAGCCCCCCTCCGCGGCAAAATTCCCCCCTCCCTCTCACCCCTGGTGATCGGGGCTGCACAGGACGCTATCCGTCCTGTGCAGCCTGTGACAGGCTGTCCTCTGTCACATGGCGGCGATCCCCGGCCGCTGATTGGCCGGGGATCGCCGATCTGCCTTACAGCGCTGCTGTAGCAGCAGCGCCGTTCAATGTAAACAAAGGAGACAAACGTCTCCTGCGTTTACATTTAGTCTGCGAGCCGCGAAGCTCGCAGGCTATTCACGGAGACCCGCTCCGTGATCTAACAGGAAACGGCCGCTCGCGCGAGCGGCCTTTCCTGATTAATTAGTGAGGCACCTGGCGACGCAGATGTGCGTCGCTGGTCCTCCAGCTACCACTTTGCCGCCGCACGGTATGAGTGTGCGGTTGGCAAGTGGTTAAAGAGGAACTCCAGTGAAAATATTGTAATAAAAAAGTTCTTCACTTGTACAATAATTCTGTATAAATGATTTAATCAGTGTTTGCCCATTGTAAAGGCTTTCCTCTCCCTGACTTACATTCTGACATTTATCACATGGTGACATTTTTACTGCTGGCAGGTGATGTCAGTGGAAGTAGCTGCTGCTTGTTTATTTGTAAACAGCAATTTCCCACAATGCAACGAGGTTCAAAGACTGGAAACTGCCAGGACCATGGTCCTCACAGTTTCCTGTGGGAGGGGTTTCAGCACAATATCAGCCATACAGAGCCCCCATTTGTGAAAAGGAATAGATTTCTTATGTAAACGGGGGTATCAGCTACTGATTGGGATGACGTTCAATTCTTGGTCACGGTTTCTCTTAAAGTCTAGTGTTGTTTAGGGCATTGATAAACTTAAGGCTGGTCCTGGAGAAAGTATTTGAAAATTGCACAGCTGACAAAAATCACGCAACCTATAAGTTATACCTATGTTAAGTCTATTCATTTCCCAGCCTTACCACCATTCACTGGGTTCTCCTTTAAAGTGGACCTGAACTTTTGCACAGGACAGAAGGATAGAGAAATGCACCCTGTATGTATTTAGGGATTTTAGTCTGTCCAATTCCCCCTCATCTGTGACTAATCACAATTGTAATTTGATCTCTCAGCTGTGCCAGCAGTTAATTTGTAAACGCAGGACGTTAACCCCTTGTCTGCATTTATGAGAGCAAGAAGTAGACACACTGCAGATTTATTGCAGGTATTGAATCACCTGTAACAAAGAAATGTTTTTATTTTAAAGGTTATTATGCTGTTGGTTATCTTTTAAAGCAGAGATGAAGTTCTGAGTCCGGGTCTGCTTTAAGAGAAAATAGCAAATGTACTCAACATTTATTTTTCATTAGACTGCTGGCTATACCGTTATACACTGGCTGCTGACTGTCACAAACAGTAAATCATTAATAAAGGCAAAAAGAAAATCCAAGTTTAAATATAGCAGTGGAGAAGGGGCTGATTATTTTATGTGACTCTCTCCCAGACGCTGTACGAAAACGAAATGGCACCAGTTTGGTAGACTATATTTCCTTCTTCTTATTGCATCAGTCAGAGCCGTGCTAGCAGAGTCTTTTTTTTATTATTAGTATTTATATAGCGCCGACATCTTCCGCAGTGCTGTACAGAGCAGGGGCATAACTAGAAATCACCCCCCCTACCGGGCCGTTTTGGGGGCAGGAGGGGTTGCAGCATGAGGGGAGAGCATGGCACACATTGGCGGGGAGGGGGTACAGTCCCCCCTCACCTCAGGCGCTCCCCTTCAGCATCTATCAGTGGCAGCAGGCGGCGGGCAGGAGCACATACCTCCATCCACCATGGAGGTCCAATCTCAAAGTGCTTCATGCTACTTCCTGTTTAAACAGGAAGTAGCATCGGATACTTAGACAGTGGAACCTCCGGCGCATGGAACGCATGAAGGTATATGTTCCTGCCCGCAGCCTGCTGCCACTGATTGATGCTGGAGGGGATCACTGAGGGGAGAGCCCGAGGTCAGGGAGGGGGAAGAGTGGCCCCCCTCCCCGCCGATGTGTGGCCATGCTCTCCCCTCATGCTGCGTCCTCTCCTGCCCTCCAAAACAGTCCTGAGTGGGCCACGGAGGGGCCTCGAGCTCCCTCGCGGGTGCAGGGGCTGCAGCCCCTATTGTTACGCCACTGGTACAGAGTATATATTGTCTTGTCACTTTAAGGACCAGCTAACGCCCATAGGCGTCAGCAGGTCTTAAGTGGGTTACCATGGAAATGGCCGCTCGATCAAGCGGCCTTTCCATGTCAGTTCACGGAGGGTGTCACCGTGAACAGCCGGAGAGACGCCGATCGCGGCTCGCCAGCAAAATGTAAACACGCGGGGAAGAAATCCCGGCTGTTTACATCATACAGCAGCGCCGTAGAGCAGATCGGCGATCCCCGGCCTCTGATTGCCGTCATTTGATAGGCTGAAGCCTATCCTACAATGCGCAGGACGGATATCTGTCCTGCGCTGCTCACAGGGGGAGGGAGAGGGAGGGAGAGAGCGCCGAAAACGCTGCGGAGGGGGGCTTTGAAGAGCCCCCCCCCGCAAAGCGCAGCAAGCCGGCGGCGATCAGACCCCCCCAGGAGGACATCCCCCTAGTGGGGAAAAAAAGGTAAGTTTGATCGCCCTGGCTATTTCCTGATCGGTGCTGCGGGCTGGAGGGTCCACGCAGCACCGATCAGAAGAAAATCCCCTGGTCCTTAAGTGGTTAAAGTGAACCTAAACTGTCAAAAAAAAAGAGTTACACTTACTGACCTGGAGCTTTTACCAGCCCCCTGCAGCTGCCCTGCACTTGTGTCATCACTGAACGATCCTCCTGTTCCCTGCAGCACCCTAATTTCGTTTTGATGTGTGACCCTGGTCCGCGCTTCCTGATCATGCTCCCATGCACAAGTGCGCTACAAGAAAATCTCTACTGCACATGCGCAGAATGCTCCCGGTGACAGGAGCGTGATCGAGGACGCGCGCTGCCATGGCCGTGCATGCGCAGTGGCCCGTTGACTCGCCAGTCAGCCAGCCAGAATGGGGTCGCTGCGTGGGACTGGAGGACCAAGTAGTGAAAGTGTGGGCACAGGGTGGCTGCAGGGGGCTGGTAGAAGCCCTGGGTAAGTAAAAAAATGTTTTTGTCAGTTTAGGTCCACTTTAACTGTCCCTCAGAGGGGCTCACAATCTAATCCCTATGATAGTCCCTATGATAGTCACATGTCTAAGTATGTATTGTGTAGTGTATGCATCGTAGTCTAGGTCCAATTTGGGGAGAAGCCAATTATAACTGATCTGTGTGTTCTTGTTCTTGGGATAAGGGAGAGACCCGGAGTTCCTGTGCTCTGAAACCATTTCCACTCCTAACAGTCCCCGAGAAATTCTGGAGATGGATTTTAATCAGTTCTCAGACATCAAAGAGAATCATTACAAGACAACATCTTATAAAATATCCTCCACCTTCCTTAAATATTAAACAAATACCTTCCCTTTTGATCTAATTAAGTTCTGCATTAGGTATTTTGGGTGTTAGTAGAAAAAGCTGTGTCAGAAGCCTGGGGAATAGAAACTAAGCATAATATAATCAAAGGCAAGAGGGCAACTATAAACATACTTGGGAAACAGTCAGTGGGGAGTATTGAGGGGCTGTGTGTCAGATGCACGAAAATACATATTGGTTAGTTAGAAAAGTTGATGAATAGGTATACATCATTACCAGGGTTGGGGGGGGGGTAATTTTAGTTGTCATGGTTAACTAGGGGCGTTGCTAGCCCCAAAGATCAGTGGCACGTGTTTTGGATCTATTCCGGGGTGCCTTGGACGTCCCCCAGGCAGAGTAGAGGCACCACAGCACCCAGCATGGCATTACAGCACCCAGCATGCCCCATAGAGGCACCATAGCACCCAGCATGATACCATACTACCCAGCTTATGGAAATGAAGATTTCATTTTTCAGCACGACCTGGCACCTGCTCACAGTGCCAAAACCACTGGTAAATGGTTTACTGACCATGGTATTACTGTGCTCAATTGGCCTGCCAACTCTCCTGACCTGAACCCCATAGAGAATCTGTGGGATATTGTCAAGAGAAAGTTGAGAGACGCAAGACCCAACACTCTGGATGAGCTTAAGGCCGCTATCGAAGCATACTGGGCCTCCATAACACCTGAGCAGTGCCTCAGGCTGATTGCCTCCATGCCACGCCGCATTGAAGCAGTCATTTCTGCAAAAGGATTCCCGACCAAGTATTGAGTGCATAACTGAACATAATTATTTGAAGGTTGACTTTTTTGTTTTAAAAACACTTTTCTTTTATTGGTTGGATGAAATATGCTAATTTTTTGAGATAGGAAATTTGGGTTTTCATGAGCTGTATGCCAAAATCATCAATATTAAAACAATAAAAGGCTTGAACTACTTCAGTTGTGTGTATTTGAAACTAAAATATACGAAAGTCTAATGTTTATCATTACATTACAGAAAATAATGAACTTTATCACAGTATGCTAATTTTTTGAGAAGATCCTGTATATCCGATTTTATTTAGATAGATAGATAGATAGATAGATAGATAGATAGATAGATAGATAGATAGATAGATCCCTTATACCATGGGCCCCAAGGCTGTGAGGGTCACCAAGAAGAGGCAAAGAAAGAGAAAGGAACATTAAGAGGCCCTGTCAAAGTTTTGCTGGGGGCCCGATGATTTGTAGTTACGCCCCTAGCTACCTGTTTATGCTTGTACACAGCACAACATAGATCAATTCAAGTAAAAAAAAAAAAAAAAAAAACATGCCAGCAACTTTATTTTCATGCAGTGTCTTCCTCTTTCAGCCCTTCTGACAGGGAGTGCAAATGACTTGCTTTGTTGTGTTAATCATCAAACTGTTTTATTAGATGGGTAGACAATGACGACTGTTGCTTCTTCCTGGGAAACAAAAACTCCCTTCCTGTCCTACCTCGTCTGGTTATAAAGCAAATGTAGACTATTTACTATTTACCAAATGTATGCCGGGCTAGGAGCGGTTGTACAACCTCAGGGCACCCTCACGCCCTTCCTACAATTATCTCTGTATTCAAAGCATACATTATAAATAGCATCTATCTAGAGTCACTTGCAGAGCCTAAAACAATAAAGAAAAAAAAATTAAGCCAAACTAATTGCTTGGAAATAAAAAAATTAGATCATATTGCGATTCAGAATGACAATTATATAAACAGGTAGTCCTCGGTTAACGAACGAGATAGGGACTGTCGGCTTGTTCTTAACCTGTCGGGACAGCCCCCTTTGCCCCCGTTTTTAATGCAGAGTAAGCGCAGCGGAAGGAAGACAGGGGACATCTCACCTGATCCTCGGCGGTAGAAGGCCGCCACTAGGGGGCTTCTCTTGATTGCGTCATTATGCGACGCATGAGAAGCCGCTGGGAGGACAGTGGACGGAGCGAGAGGATGGGCCGCGCAGCTTCCGGGCAGCACGATGGGACCTTCTACCGCCGAGGATCAGGTGAGATGTCCTCTATCTACCTTCCGCTGTGCTTACTCTGTGTAAAGATTGGTGTCAGCACACAGAGAGAATCTGATCATTGATGATCTGCAGAATCATCAACAATGCAGATGTATACTTGATTATGGATGATCTGCAGAATCACCAATAATACAAGTATGACTAACCTCTGGACACCTAAAGAAGTGTAAGTGTTTGGTGGAACTGTAGGCTATCTCCCGTGAGGAAGGAGATACAGACAGCTCGGCCAAGAACCACCTGAGGGGCAGGTGGCCCTGGACTGTGCAGGGACTATCTCTTAAAGAGAGGGAATAGTGAGAACCTGGCAACCAGTAATACTTGGTGATCAGATAATAGACTGCACTGCAGCCAGGGGACTCCAGGAGAAGAGGCCACTGGCTGCTAAACAGGCTGGACTCTCTGAGGAGCGGGAGCCCTGGTTGATAACTGACACTTGGTGGAATAGTGTCACAGCTAGTACAGATAGACTGAACACTCAAGGGGTGAATGACAGCCTGGAAGGTCGGGCAGGCCAGGTCAGCAACACACGAGCATATAAGGTACAGAGACAGAAGGCTGATTCGGTAACCGGGTACAGGCAGGGTTTGGCAACAGGTAGGCAGATATGCAGAGGTACCGAATCAGAAAGCAATAGAGAGGTCGACAGAGCAAATGGTCATAACAGATATAATGCAGAGCCCTAGACTGAGGTGTGAGGTCCATGGTCTCGACACCCAGGAACTAGTCTAGAGAATAGCTCAGCAATGACACAGTAATCCTAAGCTTGGATGTGAGGCCCTTGGTCTCAACACCCCGGAACTGGTCGAAAGAATAACACAGCAATGACACAGTAATCCTAAGCTTGGGTGTGAGGTCCTTGGTCTCAACACCCCGGAACTGGTCTAAAGTATAACACAGCAATGACACAGTAATCTAAGCTTGGGTGTGAGGTCCTTGGTCTCAACACCCCGGAACTGGTCTAAAGTATAACACAGCATAATCTGGCTAAGTGTGAATTCCCAGGTCCACCTGATTCTAACACACTGTGGGATCTGACTGAGGTCTGAGTGCTCACACGTAAGTATTCGCAACGGCAGACAACCTGAGACTGACCAGCAAGATCTATATATAGTGCAGCGCTCCTCAGCGCCGCCCAGCGCCACTCAGCCAATCAGTAACTGCGCTGGGATCAGGTGATCGACCTGATCAGCTGATCCCTCTCCTACTGGCATAAAGGTCCTGCCTCCCAGCGCGCGCGCGCGTAGCTCTCCATCTGTGTGCACTAGAAGGCCCAGGCAAACCAGACGCATGCTGCTGTGCGGAACCTGCCGGTCTGAACGCGGAGACAGCCGCCCCGCTGCCAGACCGCGCGGTGGCATCTCCGCAATCAATTACACTCTGCATTAAAAACGGTGCAGAAGAGGTAGTCCCTGGCAGCGTGACGTCATCGTGGCGGGTCGGCAGGCGTTCGTATCGGCGGGTCAGCGGGCGTTTGTATCGGCGGGTCATTCGTAAGTCGGGCGTTCGTAAACCGGGGACTACCTGTATTAAAAAGAAAAATCACTTTTTGAATAAAAAGTTATTTGACTGCTTATCTGGTTGGGGGTAAGGTTTGTAGACAGAATTATAGTCAAGGGGCAGGCCAGAAGATCTGTCCATGACGTTGTCCTACTCAGGGTTGCTCCAGTCTTCTCCTTGAAGAGACACTGTAACAAAATTTTCAACCTTATTTCTTCTATCCTATAAGTTCCTATACCTGTTCTAATGTGGTCTGGATTACTGCAGCCTTTTCTAGTTGCACTGTCTGTAATATATCTCATCTTCTTTTCTTTGTTAAGCTTTGTCGACCCAGGGAGGAATGTGTTGCCTCTGCTGTGATAGGGAGAAGTTATGCACGCCCCCTCCACGCCCCCATCTGCCTTCCTGTGTGCTGTGTGTATGAGTCACAGTCAAGATCTCTGCTTGCAGCCAGCCTGTCTGAGGCACATGGAGCTGTGACCTTGTGAACAGCTGTGAGTGCAGAATGATCAGTTCAAAGCCCAGACAAGCAGCTAAGGCAACACTGTGAGTAACATTCCAGCAGTCAATTCAGGCTTGAGAGGAGCCACTACAAACAGGCACCTGCTCTGATTATGTATTTCCTGTTTGGCGGCCATCCTCATTGTGTACACAAACAATGAATAAAACAGTGATTTTATCACCAAGAAAGCAGCAGGGAGCGGTGAAATTGTCACAGAGGGGGTTAGGAGAAGATAACAAACAGGCGGGTACATTTATTGATGTAACATTTTCACAGTACAGATTCTCTTTAATTTCCATAATGGTCTCACCTCCTCTCCTCTACATTGCCTTGTGGGTCTTGATTTCTGGGAAGGCCACAGAGGCCCGGGCCTTGGGCGGCTGCAACCCAAAGGGTACCTGGACATGAAAGACTGGTTGCTGCCTATACAGGAAAAGAGGAGACTGAAAATGGGGAGCAATATATGAAAAAGGGACAGTGATGCTCAAGGGAGCTACTCATGAAAGAAAGGGGGTGCTGTACTGTACATGGATGTTTCACATGGAAGAGGGAGTTGGACATGGAATAGGAGGGGGCTGCTGTGCATGGACAATACACTTGGAAGAGGGGGCTGCGCATGGAATAGGAGGGGCACTGCTGCACAAGAAAGGGGAGCCCCAACATACTTGGCCTAGGGGTACAAAAATATCAATCCATCTGCCTCGGCTCAAGGGAAGAAGTGGAATAAGCAAATTCTGCTCTACTGAATCGTTCATGGATTGTGCATGGAGTCGATTGGGAAGCTGGAAGTAGTTTATTTTAAATTGTTAGAAGTACTTCAGAAATGTTGAGATGTCCCAAGGGATTACATATTTCCTTTATACAACTTATATGTTTCAGTGCAGGGAATTATATTGTTGTTTGACATTATCATGGGAAAGTGTCAAAGTGTAAGATATCAGAAGATAATTTGACAAATATTGTTGGTTGTTTTTCTTAACCGATTAAAGCAATCTTGAAGGTACGTAGGTGAGATACTAACCTATGGAAAGGAAAAGCTCTGGATCCCATAGAGCCCTCCTGGTCCTCGCTCCAAGCCATTGTTCCAGTTTCTGGGCCTCAGTGAAGTTCTTTGACCAGCTTGGTTCAATACAATTTTGTCGGTCCTTAGGCAGTCTTTGGAAGCACTCGTGTCCTCAAATACTTTCAAATTCAAGCAGATCCATTCTGAGTCTGAGCTCAAGCATGCACAGTACGGGTGCCCCTGTCTTCAGAAGTACTCAGTGACACAAGTACTTTCAAAGATAGCTGAGGAGTAGGTCGAAAAACTTAATCTAGGGGACAGTGCAGGAATGAGGGCACAGAGCAAGGACCGGCTATATGCAATTTAGAGCGGTACCTCTCCATGAGAACTCATTTTTGCACTACTACTACAGTAATGCTTTAAGTGACATTTTTTGGCAGCTTGGTCAATATTTTTTTAGTTGGTCATCATGTATCTTAAATGGGGCTGCGATTCACAGTGACATTTCTAGTAACTTGGAAAATGTATTCTTCTACTTGATTGTTTTACTGAAAAAAATACCTGAAACAAGAAAAACAATAAATAAATATAAACCACTTACCTCAGTATTAGGAAGCCTCTGGATGGTCAAGAAGCTTTTTGTGTCCTTCTCTAGCCCACGATCCCAAAGAAGCGACCGGCAACACTTGTTTGACAAAAGCTGGTTGAATAGGTTCTTCTGGCTGCGCCATTGACAAGCACATCCAAACTTCTTTCTTTCCTTCATTGTTACCTATCTAATCAATTCTTTTCTACCACCCTTGTTTCTCTTTTAATAAAGCCTTTTTTTTTTACAGCCATTAGTGTTTTGGTGAAGTGTTGGGTGTAGTTAAAGTGTGGGTCAGCACTAGAAATGGTAAGATATCCCAATGGACATACCACAGCACCTGCAGGAGCAGTGCTACACATGGAAGTGCCTACAGGAATTCTCCTGACTGTCTCATCAAGTGCCAGGAGGTATGAGCCAGGAAGATAGATCAATCACCTTGACTTGCAGATGCAAAGAACACAAGTAAGCCAAAGTTGAGTTTGATGTTAATTATCCCCGAAGATGAATGGACAGAGGACTGGACTTATCAGGCAGCATCTACCCTACCAGCTGATCACTGAGTGTACATCTAAGGCAGGGATGTCCAGCTCCAGGCTTCAATGGCCGAGGTCTTCAGACTCCTCACACATTTTGGCACAGCTCAAATTAATTGATGACATTTTTTCAGGATGGGTGTAATTCATCAACCTCAACATATTTTTCCATTTGATTGTCCATCCCAAACACTGGCATGGATATGGCCCTCGAGGAATGGAGTTGAACATCTCTGAGTTAAGGCATATGACCAGGCGTCAATACATCCTGCACCTATACACTGCAAGAATGGAGCAGTCTGCTAATTACGATTACACAAAATTTTGCATACATTTTCACAATTACGTCCATAATTTGAACATTTAACTGATTTTGTGTATGTTTTTGTGTAATTAATTTGTAATTTTGCGTAATTTTTGTGTAGCCCCCATACATCTATCATGAAAATTGCTGTGTATGTTAAAGAGACTCTGTAGTCTTATTTTTTTCCCTGTTTTTTAAATTTAATCTTGTTAAGCATTATGTCCTAAGTGGAATCGCTGCAATCCCGCCGCAAAATGAGTGTTTTTTAATAGAGAAAACGTTCCACAACTTTGCAGGTCGCAGATTGTGCTGCCCTGGGGAGGCAGAGCTTTACGCTGTAGCTCTGCCTCTCCGCGATCAATCTCCGCCTCCTCCCTGCCCCTCTCAGTGAAAGAAGACTGAGAGTTGCGGTAGGAAGCGGCGATCGGCAGAGATTGACTGTGGAGGAAGCAGAGCTACAGCTCAAAGTTCTGCCTCTTCAAGGAAGTAAGTCGCTGCAAGCCCAGGAACTTTGCTGGACTTTTTCTCTATTAAAAAACACTCATTTTGCAGGGGGGGGGGGGGGATTGTGGCGACTCCACTTAGAATATAATGTTTGACAAGATTAAATAAAAAAAAAACAGTGAAAAAATGAGACTTCAGAGTCTCTTTAAGGAGAAGGGTGGGGACAGGCCTTTTTTTTTTTTTTTCAAAAGACCTTGCGGTTTTTGCGAAAATCGATTTTAAAAATGCAAAGGAAAAATGTTTTTTAAACTGTAATTTTAATGAACTACAAGGTCTTTTTGAAAAATTAATTATTATATTAAATTATTAACTGCTAAAGTCGGTACGAAATTACACAGAAATTAGGATTACGTTTACAAATAAAATTAATTAAGATTTTACCAGAAATTTTGCTTTACAATTTAGCATCGTAAGTTGCGAATTATGATGCAAAATTACGATTATGCAAAATGTGTGCTCATCACCAGAATGAGGATGGATCTCACAGAATGGACACCCAGATAAGCCTACATGAATCGGCACTTTGACAGTCTGGGCCATACCCCTTCCGTTAGAAGGTAAGAACATAGTGGTGTCCACACGTTGACAAAAATGGCCTGCTAAAACATGTTTAAAGGGTTCTCTTTTTTATAGTAACTCTACTTGCATGTATTTTGGGATGATGGAAAATATGTTAGAGGTTTTACAAAATTGTGCCGTTTCAGTTTGCCTTGTGCAGATTGTGAAATCTGCTTGGGGAATACAAGGTTTTTAATTTTTCTTCTGAGCACATATGTTATTATGGATCACTTATCACAACATGTGAGCAAATCATCATGGGCTCTCCCAGTCCATGCATGCAGCTGCATAAGACTCTGTACTGTAGATCCGAGGAAGCGGTCAGGTCCTGCAAAACACATTGTCCTTTCCTGTGTCCAATAAATGTATTATCCTTAAACCTCCTACCTGAGGTAAGACGACCGTTTCATTACTCACGTTTACCCATTGCATAAAATATTGGGGTGCCTCCTCCCATTTTGTGTAAACCATTAAACCATTAAGAGAGACACTGAAGTGAAAAAAAGAATATGATATAATGATTTGTATGTGTTGTACAGCTCAGAAATAAAACATTAGGAGCAGAGACATAAGTCTAATGTTATTTCCAGTACAGGAAGAGTTAAGAGACTCCAGTTGTTATCTATGCAAAAAACCCATTGAGCTCTATGACTTTCAAAGTCGCAGAGAGCTCTGAGTTCTAAAGATTGTTATCTGAGCTGGCAGTTCAGGATTTTCTTTTTCTCTGGCAGAGGAGAGGTCATTAGTTCACAGACTGCTCTGAAAGAATCATTTTGAATGCTGAGTGTTGTGTAATCTGCACATATTAGAGAATGATGCAATGTTAGAAAAAACACTAAATAAAAATATGAGAATATTTTCTTTGCTGGTAATCTTCAAGTAATTATCCGTACTACACAACCAATTCACTATATCATCATTTTTTTTCTGCTTCAGTGTCTCTTTAAGAAAAGTTCAGGAAACAATGGAAGATAAAGACAATGGAATGGAAGTACGTACAAACCTGAAAGTTGTGCTCAGACTCGTCTTATTTTTGAAAACATTTACAAGCCAGTTTTAATTTAAGTAGGAAAGAAAATCAGCTCATCAAATGTTCCTCCCAAGAACCATCATCATTTTCCTAAACTTGTTCCTGCAGTGTCATTTACATAATGACTAATTTTCCTACCCAGTCAAATCATAATAACAATCATGTTATTTTTCCATAATGAGCACTAGTGTCCTAGTTCCATGATTGTATGTTGAGAATATTGATAATAATAGTAGCCCTTCCAGCCAGTGTAGACAGACAAGACAACCTCAACTTGTATTTGTGCCTGTTCTAGAAATTATTCTATTAAGATAGATCTGCAAAAACATTTTCAAGTACGCAAAAGAAAAATATCAGTTACCTGGTGCAGCAGATGACGTGTGTCCAGATCCTCACCGCTTATAGGGATGCTCGGAAAATTCCGCGGAATTATGAATTCCGTGATTCCGGCCGGAATTAGGTTAATTCCGATAGTCAAATCGGAATTCCTATACCTCTCAAACGGAATTCCGCGGAAATTTTATAATTCCGACGGAATTTTCCGGAATAGCACAAAAAATCTCTCTCTCTCTCTCTCTCTCTCTCTCTCTCTCTCTCTCTCTCTCTATCTCTCTCTCTCTCTCAGGGTTCAAATCCCAGCTATGGTATATAAGCATGCTTTTCAAAAAGTACAAATCCTTAATCATGCTACTTTTTCTATCGAATTGATCATAATGGAAGTATGGTTTATTCTACCGCCAGCTTTCGCATGTAGTGTGGGTCATGGTCTAGAGGGTAAGACAGATACCTACTACACACTAGGTTCTGGGCTCAAATCCCAGCTATGGTATATAAGCTGTTTTGAAAATCTGCAATTCCCTACTGCATTGGATGGAGGGAGAGAGGGAGGGAGAGAGAGAGGGAGAGAGAGGGAGAGAGAGGGAGGGAGAGGGAGGGAGAGGGAGAGAGAGGGAGAGAGAGGAAGAGGGAGGGAGAGGGAGGGAGGGAGAGGGAGGGAGGGAGGGAGAGGGAGGGAGGGAGAGGGAGGGAGGGAGAGGGAGAGAGAGGGAGGGAGAGGGAGAGAGAGGGAGGGAGAGGGATAGAGAGGGAGGGAGAGGGAGAGAGAGGGAGAGAGAGGGAGGGAGAGGGAGAGAGAGGGAGGGAGAGGGAGAGAGAGGGAGGGAGAGGGAGGGAGGGAGAGGGAGAGAGAGGGAGGGAGAGGGAGAGAGAGGGAGGGAGAGGGAGGGAGAGGGAGAGAGAGGGAGGGAGAGGGAGAGGGAGAGAGAGAGAGGGAGGGAGAGGGAGAGAGAGGGAGGGAGAGGGAGAGAGAGGGAGAGAGAGGGAGAGAGAGGGAGAGAGAGGGAGAGAGAGGGAGAGAGAGGGAGAGGGAGGGAGAGGGAGGGAGAGAGAGGGAGAGGGAGAGGGAGGGGGAGGGAGAGGGAGAGAGAGGGAGAGAGAGGGAGAGAGAGGGAGAGAGAGATTTTAAAAGAGGGAGAGGGAGAGGGAGAGAGAGGGAGAGAGAGGGAGAGAGAGGGAGAGGGAGAGGGAGGGAGAGAGAGGGAGGGAGAGGGAGAGAGAGGGAGGGAGAGGGAGAGAGAGGGAGGGAGAGGGAGGGAGAGGGAGGGAGAGGGAGAGAGAGGGAGGGAGAGGGAGAGAGAGGGAGGGAGAGGGAGAGAGAGGGAGGGAGAGGGAGGGAGAGGGAGAGAGAGGGAGGGAGAGGGAGAGGGAGAGAGAGAGAGGGAGGGAGAGGGAGAGAGAGGGAGGGAGAGGGAGGGAGAGAGAGGGAGAGGGAGGGGGAGGGAGAGGGAGAGAGAGGGAGAGAGAGGGAGAGGGAGGGAGAGGGAGAGAGAGGGAGAGAGAGGGAGGGAGAGGGAGAGAGAGGGAGGGAGAGGGAGAGAGAGGGAGGGAGAGGGAGGGAGAGGGAGGGAGAGGGAGAGAGAGGGAGGGAGAGGGAGAGAGAGGGAGGGAGAGGGAGGGAGAGGGAGAGAGAGGGAGGGAGAGGGAGAGGGAGAGAGAGAGAGGGAGGGAGAGGGAGAGAGAGGGAGGGAGAGGGAGAGAGAGGGAGAGAGAGGGAGAGAGAGGGAGAGAGAGGGAGAGGGAGGGAGAGGGAGAGAGAGGGAGGGAGAGGGAGGGAGAGGGAGAGAGAGGGAGGGAGAGGGAGAGAGAGGGAGGGAGAGGGAGGGAGAGGGAGAGAGAGGGAGGGAGAGGGAGAGGGAGAGAGAGAGAGGGAGGGAGAGAGAGGGAGAGGGAGAGGGAGGGGGAGGGAGAGGGAGAGAGAGGGAGAGAGAGGGAGAGAGAGGGAGAGAGAGATTTTAAAATTTTTCCGACGGAATTCCGTATAAATCGGAATTCCGCGGAACTGTCCCGGTATACCGTCGGAATGAAACGGTAACGGAATTGCTATATGTCGGAATGCGGAATTGTACCGGAAACGGAAATCGGCTATTCCGACCATGCCTGACCGCTTACTGCCGGATTTACCATAAGGGACTGTAGGCACGTGCCTACAGGCGACTGACGATGGAAAGGCGGCTCACTCCCCAACCCGAGCACCTCCCTCGCTCCTTCCCTATGCAAATTCCTGATAAGAGTGTAAATGAGAGGTTACTCACCTTGCTCCCCGCATTCCACTGATGAGATCTCCCTTCAGTCAGGGGCACGTCTAGCTACTTATTACTGAGGTTCCTCTAGCTACCTAATACTTGGGGCCACCTCCAGCAACTTAAAGGACACCCGAGGTGAAAATAAACTAATGAAATAAACAATTGTATCTATCCTCCTTCTCCTAAAATGACTTTTTAAGATATTCCGCAGTTTTATTTTACATTTAAATCTACTTTTTAAGTTTTTACAGTTTTATTGTTTTTGCTCAATGACACATTCCTTGAAGTATGCCAGAGCTAAAATCTTTGAATTATTGATCCTTTTTATCTCTTTCCTGCTCACAGAAACCATTTTCTGCTAGGAAAGTGTTTTATAGTTGTAATTTCTTATCAGTGAGGATCACACTGTAGTCCTGACTCAGACAGGAACTGCCACTTACATACCTGAAGTTTAACTCTTTCAGGCAGAGAAAGAAAAAGAAAGGAACACAGCATAGTTATTTGTGTGCTTGGCACTGTACATACACATGTCTATCTCATCATGTCACATGTCACCTCGGGTATCCTTTAAAGTGTCAGACTCTAATCAGCAAATTAATCCAAAACACCTGCAAATGGTTCCTATTTCATATATTGGTTCCACCTTTTAAATTGAAGTACTGAAATAAATGTAATTTTGCACGATATCTTAATTTTTCCAGTTTTACCTGTATCCTGAAAATAAGCTCTAGCACATCTTTTGGAGGACACATTAAAGAGACTCTGTAACATGAAAAAGATCCCCTGTGGGGTACTCACCTCGGGTGGGGGAAGCCTCCGGATCCTAATGAGGCTTCCCACGCCGTCCTCTGTCCCACGGGGGTCTCGCTGCAGCCCTCTGAACAGCCGGCGACAGGCCCGACTGTAATTTTAATATTTACCTTTGCTGGCTCCAGCGGGGGCGCTGTGGCTGCTTTCGTCTCCGAACTGCACGGAAATACCCGATCTCAGTCGGGTCCGCTCTACTGCGCAGGCGCCGGAAACTTGCGCCTGCGCAGTAGAGCAGACCCGACGGCGATCGGGTATTTCCGTGTAGTTCGGAGCCGACAGCCGTCAGAGCGCCTGCGCAGGAGCCAGGAAGGTAAATATTGCGTCACGGCTGCATGGAAGGCTGCAGCGAGACCCCCGTGGGACAGAGGACGGCGTGGGAAGCCTCATTAGGATCCGGAGGCTTCCCCCACCCGAGGTGAGTACCCCCCAGGGGATTTTTTGAGGTTACAGATCCTCTTTATGGTGGATACACACGTTGCGTTTCCGCGTTCGATGCGCCGTTCGATTCGCGTCGATTTGATTATTTCCGAGCATTTCCGAGCGCATTTTGATTATTTTTAGGTCGAATGCCATGTAAAGTATGGCAAATCGACCTAACGATCCATCGACCTGCGAATCGGACATGTTGGAAATAATCTAATCGACGTGAATCGAACGCCGCATCGACGCGGAAAGGCAACGTGTGTATTAGTGTGTTAAAGAGATTCTGTAACAACATTTTCAGCCTTATTTCTTTTATCCCATAAGTTCCTATACCTGTTCTAATGTGGTCTGTCTTACTGCAGCCTTTCCTAGTTGCACAGTGGCTGTATTATCTCTGTTATATAATCTAATCTTATTTCCTTTGTCAGCTTTGTCAGCTCAGGCAGGAATGTGCTGCTCTGCTGTGATAGGTAGAAGTTATACACCCCCTCTCCACGCCCCCTCCAGGCTCTGTATGAGTCACAGACTGAGCTTCTCTCAGCCTATCACATGCTGGTTAGCAGCCATGTTTTTTGTTTGTAAACACTGCCTAAAACTGGCAATTACAAGCCAGGATTGCAGCAGGGAGTGGCAGAAACAGCAAAGAGGGGCCCAGGAGAACATAATGAATAGAATGGTATGCTTTTTATTATAAGAATTTTAGAGTACAAATTCTCTTTAGTATAAGACAGTGCCTTATTTTCTGGGAAACACGGTAATGAAAGAGCCAGTGAATCAGAAATCCTAATTCAAGGCACTTGATTCTTCCCAGCATCAGCTGTGGCTGTGGGCGGCTCCTGCTGGCTCTTTCCATAGACTTTCAAGACTTTTCTGCTTGTGTTGAAACATTACGTTCCTGACAAAAAGCAGCCTGCCTGCTCCATCTCCAGCACAAGGGTAGGCTATAGCACTGCGTACAAGAGGATTCACCGCCGGGAGACTTGTGCGCAGGATACAGCCGGTATGGCTTATCCTGCTGCTGCACAAGTCCCAGTGGCGTTTCTTACTATTCCCCCTCCAGGTCCACGTAGGTGGGGGGGAATAATGTAATTCAGCTTCCAGCTATTGCTGGCGGCCGAATTACAGTGTTTTAAAAGTAACTTCAGCTCCGTCTTCTGATGGCGCTGAAGTTACTCACTGTGCGCCGCTATAGCCGTAATTCCTATTATGGTGGTGCCGGCTGCGCCAATGCCTCCTGCGCAGGATTGCCAGTGTTCAATTCCACTACCCTTGTACTCTGCAATGCATAAGCAGAGGATACAGGGTGACACTAGATGCCCCTTCCTCTTATTACCGCCCTCCAGAGTCACAGGAAAACTTTCACCTACAACGATGCTATGGAGTGCTGGAAAATAAAACAAAACATACCATATATTGGAATTTAGAGCCCAACTCCTGAGAGAAAATACACTTCCCATGTCCCTATAGCTAGTGCAACCACCATTATGTCTCCTGCCCCATCCCCCAAAGTGATCTGCCATTAAATCCACCTCCCCTTAAAGGGACTCAGAGACGAAATATAGTAATAGATTCATACATACCAAGGGCTTCCTCCAGCCCCATTTGCATGGATCGCTCCCACGCTGCCGTCCTCCGCCTCCTAATCGCCGGGACACGGTCCGTCACTTCTGCCGGATGCGGCCAGTTTTCCGCATGCGCAGGGTCTTTCTCCGTCTAGCCGGCACCTGCTTTACACATGTGCACTGTGCTTGCGTCGACTGGCCGAAGTGACGAAGTGGTACCGGCGATAGAGAAGGCGGAGGACAGCGGCGTGGGAGCGATCAATGCGGATGGGGCTGATGGAAGCCCCAGCTATGTATATATGTATTTCGATTGTCGTCTCTTTAAAGGAGTTGTCCGGCAAAAATAAATAAAATAAGCCCTTCCTCCAGCCCCAAGCTCCCAGCACGTCCCTCGCCGCAGCTCTCCCTTCAGGCGTTCGCCGGAGCTCTGACCCGGCCCCCGGCGATGACGTCAGAGCGACCTGGAGGTCGCTCTGTACTGCGCCTGCGTGATCGGCACTGTCAATCACCGTCATGTGGGCCGGAGCGGACTGCGCAGGCACAGAACTACTGCGCCTGCGCAGTCCGCTCCGGCCCACGTGGCGGTGATTGACAGCGCCGATCGCGCAGGCGCAGTACAGAGGGACCGGGGTCAGAGCTCCGGCAAACGAGAGGAAGGCCCCGGTAAGTAGCGCTTATTTTATTTATTTCTGCCGGACCACTCCTTTAAAGGATACCAGAGCTGAAATAACCTAGATCAGGGATGTCAAAACAGTCCTTCGAGGGCCGGGGTCCGCACACATTTTTTACACAGCTAAAATGAATGGATGGGTCTGAATCAGGAAAGGTGCGGTCCATCAAGTAGATCACATTCCTCTCTTTCTCAGTCCATCCTAAACACTGGCATGGATCTGGCCCTCCAGGCCTGGAGTTCGACACCTGTCTGTGACCTAGAGAAAAGGGGGAGCAGGCATAAGTGATGGTCAAGTAGATACAAATAACTTCGATTTGATGCAAATTTATGCAGCTTGAAAATTAATCAAATTTTACCTCAGCAGGATTTGATTGGTTCATTTTCAAGCTGCATAAATTTGCATAAAAATTTGCATCAACTTGAAGTTATTTGCATCTACTTGACCATCACCAGCAGGCATATACTGTGACCTGACCTAATGCCTACCGCTCCCCCAGTTCTCCTTTCTGCCCGCATTTCCTACCTAAATGCGCCTATGGCAGTCTCTTCTGTGTCACCGGAGTCGGGCACTACTGTGCAGGTGCTGGCTGGGCTGCGCGCGTCCTATAGAGGCCTGGATCGCTCTGTGCATGCGTATGATGCCATGCGCATGACTTAGTGATGTCATACGCATGCCCCAGAAGCCAGGCTTGCTATACACCAGCAGTTCTGGATGTAAGCCTGGCTTCAGTGCAGGCCATAAAGGGATAATTTGCATTTTCAGCAGTGGTGCATTGTGGGTAACCACAGTTTTACACTTAAAACTCAAATATCGCAAATACCTTCTGTTTTAGGCCTCTTTTCCACGAACTGTTGAGCTGTGTGCTCAGCAAGCAGTTACCAGGCACAGGCAGCAGCAAGCAGTTGTGAGAGTTTGAGAGGCATTTCACTGCCTGTAAACAGTTCATGGAAAAGAGGCCTCAAGAAGGCAAACCACACTAAGCATTGCTTTTTTTAGTAGGAGAGCTTTTCTGTGTCTTTTGGTCCCCTATACTTTCCTAGTGGTTTTGCGTCACCCCGAGCTGCTTGGGTGTTAAAGGGGAACTGAAGTAAGAGGTATACGGAGGCTGCCATATTTATTTCCTTTTAATCAATACCAGTTGCCTGGCAGCCCTGCTGATCCTCGTCCTCTAATACTATTAGCCATAGCCCCTGAACAAGCATGCAGCAGATCAGGTGTTTCAGACTTTAAAGTCAGATCTGACAAGACTAGCTGCATGCTTGTTTCTGGTGTTATTCAGATACTACTGCAGAGAAATAGACCAGCAGGGCTGCCAGGCAACTGGTATTGATTAACCTCCTTGCCGGTCTAATTCTCCCCGGCAAGGAGGCAGCACAGCACTTTTAAGAAAAAAATTTTTTTTCAAATCATGTAGCGAGCCAAGGGCTCGCTACATGATAGCCGCTGAGCGGCGGCATCCCCCCACCCACTCCGATCGCCTTCGGCGATCAGAGTAAGCAGGAAATCCCGTTCAGAACGGGATTTCCTGCAGGGCTTCCCCGGTCGCCATGGCGACGGGGCGGGATGACGTCACCGACGTCCGGACGTCACAGGGAATCCTGATCCGCCCCTCAGCGCTGCCTGGCACTGATTGGCCAGGCTGCGCAGGGTGCGCAGGGGTCTGGGGTGGGGGCTCGGCGTGGCGGGTAGCGGCGGATCAGCGACGAGCGGCGGCGATCGAATGTTACAAGCAGCTAGCAAAGTGCTAGCTGCTTGTAACAAAAAAAAATTATGCAAATCGGCCCAGCGGGGCCTGAGAAATCCTCCAGCGCAGGTTACCGCGAGCTGAGCTTGGGATAACCGGCAAGGAGGTTAAAAGGAAATAAATATGGCAGCCTCTGTATACCTCTTACTTCAGTTCCCCTTTAACATGTCATGTATTAGGGCCCGTTTCCACTGAAACGGAAACCGCTCTGAATCCGCAGTTTCCCCGCAGGCAAATCGCGCGGGGAAACACTGCCATAGGGAAGTATGGCGCTGCCAGCTGAAACGCTTACCCTCTCGATTCGGCCGACACTGGCCACAGATTTCACGCGGGAGGCTGCGAATGCCATAGCCGTGCATGGCTCGCCTGCGATCCTGCACACCCGGAAGTGACAACGTGCGTCTCACTGATGCTTGCGGCAACAAGTGGAAACGGCCCTTACTGTGCAGCACAACAGAAGACCAATGCAGAAAGCACTGTCATGGAGAAATAAACCCCAGCACTGGCCGCTGTAAAGCGAATCTGTAAAGGGGAAGGGGAGGAGTGGATACCAGTAGCTACTGGAGTAGTGCCAGATGAAGTCCCCCTATTGGAGAAAGAAGGAAAGTCAGGCAATGTGCCCCATATCCCCATCATGGGAGGGGTAAGCCCAATAGTTATTATATGAATGATCAAGGATGAGTCAGGCCTAAAACCCACTAGAAAGTGCAAAGCGCTATCGCAATCGCTAGCGATTTGTAATAGCGTTTTGTAAACGATTTTGGGAGCCATGTCCCCGCTCCTATACAATTCATTAGAATGGAAATGTTCCCAAAATGCTGCATGTCCTGCTTTTGCGATTTCCTTAATCCCAATCGCTGTAGAAAATCAGTTGCATCCATTTACATTGGCAGAGCAAAGTTTGGGGAAATCGCTAGCGTTTGAAAGCGCTCCCTAAACAAAAAAAAAACCCCGCTCTAGTTAGTTCCAGGCCTCAGGGCTCGTTTACACGAGGGGCGTTTTCTGCCTTTTTTCAAGCGCGGACCATTTTTAAAATCGCCCACACAAAACGCTTGGGCAAAGAATCTCTATGTGAAGGTTCCTATCAGCGCGGTTTGTGCACTGTGCGTTCAGCAAAGCGTTGCCTGGACCATTTTTGGGGCGTTTTTGCTATAATGGAAGGTATAGGAAGAGCGCTAAACGCTCACAAAACCGCTTTATGCTGCGATTTCTGTTTGTGTTTTTTAAAGAATAAATACATTGCATTTATTCTTTTCCAGGTCAAAGAGTTCACTTCCTGACTTGCGTCAGGAAGTGAACGACAAAACCGTTATGGAAAAGCGCTTTTACCAAAAATGCAGCGTGCAGGGGAGCGCCGGGAGGAGGGGAAAAGCACACAAAGAAGACGCAAAACGCTTGCGTTTTTAGGTGTGTTTTTTTCCTCTCTCAAATCCTTCCAGTCCACAGAGGGTTAATTCTTCTTATCGGAGCGCCATAGTAGCTGTAAACACTTATCACACTGATACCTTGTGTACATTGCACAGCAGTCATGTGACCAGGAGCGCTGTTATCAGATCCCAGTTATTATGCTGTAACACTGCCAGTCACTGTGTGGACAGGAAAGGCGGGGGAACCCAGCACACTATAAATACATTTAAGCTGGCCATACACTGGCCCGATTTGCCGCCGTTTCGACAGCAGATTCGATCACTGGGATCGAATCTGCTGCCAATCGTTTGCGCTACACGCCGAATTTCGATCCATTCCGTCCGATCCCGTCGATCGCGCCGTGCGGAAAATAACCGTCGATCGCCCGCGGGTAAAGAGCGCATCGCTAGCGGCGTTTGAGTGCCCGACGACCGACGCAATAGAGCTGCAATACATTACCTGCTCCGCCGGCGCGACTCCCAGGTCTCCGCTCTTCTTCTCAGCTCTGGTCTGGTCTCCGGCATGCTTCCCTTCTTCCTGTCCCGGCAGGAAGTTTAAACAGTAGAGCGCGCTCTACTGTTTAAACTTCCCCCAGACAGGAAGAAGGGAAGCATGCCGAAGACCAGACCAGACCAGAGCGGAGAAGAAGAGCGGAGACCCGGGAGTCGCGCCGGCGGAGCGGGTAATGTATGCGGGCGGAGGAAGCGGCGGCAGCACCACCAGCACCAAAGATTGTGAACGGTTTCAGGCTGAAATCGGTTCACAATCTGTTTGCAGTAAAGGTAGCCATACGATCCCTCTCTGATCAGATTCGATCAGATAGGGATCTGTCTGTTGGTCGAATCTGATGGCAAATCGACCAGTGTATGGCTACCTTAACATAACACTACGAAAACCAACTGTGCATTTTCATTGAAATGTTGACCCCTCTGAATTTGTTTTTTGGATGCCTTCTTTGATGGTAAAGCTGATGATTTACATGAGAGCGGCCGATCGTTCCCCTAATGGACTCTCTGAGTCAAACTAGCAACTCTCCCAAATACACACCTTACTAGTATCAATCACCTAACTAGTCATCAAGCAACAATGTAACCAACAGTGGAAATTAGAAGACTGGAACAAACTGGGCGAAATTCACCCCCTACTCAAATTCAAAGTAAAGAACCACTCCATCAAAAAAAGTAAGAAGTTAAAATCTGACAGAACCGACAAGTTTTGGACTAGTCCATCTGCTCATGGGGGATTCTCAGGGTTTTGTTGTCAAAAGCATTTCCTGAATGGCAGTTGCTAAGTCTAATTGACAAATTAGCAAGTAGGGAGGCTGGCTGCTATCATACTATTTTGGCAGTTAAACTGGCGTTTATTAAATGCTTTTATAGGCCTAGTGCACACCAGAGCGGTTCGGCTGCGGTTTACGATCCGCTTGCGGGTGCGGATCCGCTAGGGTAATGTATTTCAATGGGCTGGTGCACACCAGAGCGGGAGGCGTTTTGCAGAAACGCATACTCCCGGGCTCCTGCAGATTTTGGATTGCGGATGCGTTTCTGCCTCAATGTTAAGTATAGGAAAAACGCAAACCGCTCTGAAAAACGGCACTTCAGATCGGTTTGCCAGGCGTTTTTTGTTACAATAGCTGTTCAGTAACAGCTTTACTGTAACAATACATGAAATCTACTACACCAAAAACGCTTCACAAAACCGCAAAATGCTAGCTGAAATGCTACAGAAAAATAAGAAAAAGCGTTTCAAAATCTGCTAGCATTTTGCGGATCTGCTAGCGTTTTTTGGTGTGCACCAGGCCGAAAACAAAGAAAACCCAGAGAATCGCCCATGAGGAGATTGACTAGTCCAAAACCAGTCAGTTCTGTCAGATTGAAACTGCTTACTTGTTTTGCTGGAGTAGTCCTTTAAAACAAACATGTAAACAGTGGTATCACTAGCCGGGTCTTTTTCACAGTACATGAAATCTGCATTCGCTGCTGTATAGACACAGCTTGCCATTTGGGATAACTTTGCCGACTGTTGTGTACCTGTTAAATTGCATACATCAAAATTGCAGCTGAAAAGCAATTGTGGCTGGCGGCAGAGGCGTATCTGGAGGGGTGCAGGTATGGCACATGCCAGGGGCGCCGCAGAACCATGGGCGCCATGCCTGCCCCCATGCCTCCCCCCATCACTCAGACCTCAGATCAGATTAATATCAGGTTTTGGATAGGCACACCTTGCCGTGTTTCTGTAGTCGGGTGCTCAGCCTTGATGCAGAAGCGGCATCAGTCCAATACAAGCAATTCAAGGTCGGCTGGCACACCATACCAGTTCAAAGTTCCAAGCAGTTTTATTGTATGCACAACATGACAATTGTTTCAGGGCCATGGAGGGTCCTCTTCATCAGATAAAGGGGACCCTCTGTGGCCCCGAAACAATTGTCATGTTGTGCATACAATAAAACTGCTTGGAACTTTGAACTGGTTTGCCAGCCGACCTTGAATTGCTCAGATCAGATTAGTTCTGTTATATAGGGAACATGGCTACTTCATTTATGTATGTAGGGCACACTTGGCTTAGTGTTAGAAAAGAGGACAGAGAGGAGAAAAGAAGAGATATTTCCAAAATAGGAATAGCCCGAGCCAAAACACAGGAAACCATAATACATGTACATGAGAAAGGATGCTATTTTTGGAGGGGAAGGGGGCTCTGCCCGGGAGTAGTGTTGGGCGAACAGTGTTCGCCACTGTTCGGGTTCTGCAGAACATCACCCTGTTCGGGTGATGTTCGAGTTCGGCCGAACACCTAATGGTGTTCGGCCAAACCGTTCGGCCACATGGCCGAACTAAGAGCGCATGGCCGAACGTTCCCCGAACGTTCGGCTAGCGCTGTGATTGGCCGAACGGGTCACGTGGTTCGGACCCGAACGCGCTCTGATTGGCCGAACTGTCACGTGGTTCGGGTAAATAAATACCCGAACCACGTCATATCTCCGCCATTTGTCTGTGGGTTTAGCTTTGGGTAGGCAGGCAGGGTAGTTCGCGCTCCAGCCACGCTAGCCAGGGTCCCCCCTGTCATTGTGTCGCTGCTGGGAATAGTAGTACACCGCTCGCTCAGCATTCTGTTTACTGCCACTCTGTGTACCTCGCTCAGCCACACTATATAGCATTCTGTTTACTGTTCTGTGTCTGCTGGGAATAGTAGTACACCGCTCGCTCAGCCACACTATATAGCATTCTGTTTACTGTTCTGTGTCTGCTGGGAATAGTAGTACACCGCTCGCTCAGCCACACTATATAGCATTCTGTTTACTGCCACTCTGTGTACCTCGCTCAGCCACATTATATAGCATTCTGTTTACTGTTCTGTGTCTGCTGGGAATAGTGGTACACCGCTCGCTCAGCCACACTATATAGCATTCTGTTTACTGTTCTGTGTCTGCTGGGAATAGTAGTACACCGCTCGCTCAGCCACACTATATAGCATTCTGTTTACTGTTCTGTGTCTGCTGGGAATAGTAGTACACCGCTCGCTCAGCCACACTGTATAGCATTCTGTTTACTGCTTTGTGTCTGCTGGGAATAGTAGTACACCGCTCGCTCAGCCACACTATATAGCATTCTGTTTACTGCCACTCTGTGTACCTCGCTCAGCCACATTATATAGCATTCTGTTTACTGTTCTGTGTCTGCTGGGAATAGTGGTACACCGCTCGCTCAGCCACACTATATAGCATTCTGTTTACTGTTCTGTGTCTGCTGGGAAAAGTAGTACACCGCTCACTCAGCCACACTATATAGCATTCTGTTTACTGTTCTGTGTCTGCTGGGAATAGTAGTACACCGCTCGCTCAGCCACACTATATAGCATTCTGTTTACTGCCACTCTGTGTACCTCGCTCAGCCACATTATATAGCATTCTGTTTACTGTTCTGTGTCTGCTGGGAATAGTGGTACACCGCTCGCTCAGCCACACTATATAGCATTCTGTTTACTGTTCTGTGTCTGCTGGGAATAGTAGTACACCGCTCGCTCAGCCACACTATATAGCATTCTGTTTACTGTTCTGTGTCTGCTGGGAATAGTAGTACACCGCTCGCTCAGCCACACTATATAGCATTCTGTTTACTGTTCTGTGTCTGCTGGGAATAGTAGTACACCGCTCGCTCACCCACACTATATAGCATTCTGTTTACTGCCACTCTGTGTACCTCGCTCAGCCACATTATATAGCATTCTGTTTACTGTTCTGTGTCTGCTGGGAATAGTGGTACACCGCTCGCTCAGCCACACTATATAGCATTCTGTTTACTGTTCTGTGTCTGCTGGGAATAGTAGTACACCGCTCGCTCAGCCACACTATATAGCATTCTGTTTACTGTTCTGTGTCTGCTGGGAATAGTGGTACACCGCTCGCTCAGCCACACTATATAGCATTCTGTTTACTGTTCTGTGTCTGCTGGGAATAGTGGTACACTGCTCGCTCAGCCACACTATATAGCATTCTGTTTACTGTTCTGTGTCTGCTGGGAATAGTAGTACACCGCTCACCCGCCACTGTATAGCATTGTGCTCTGTGTCGCTGCTGGGAATAGTGGTACACCGCTCACCCGTCACTGTATAGCATTGTGCTCTGTGTCGCTGCTGGGAATAGTGGTACTGTATAGCATTTCTGTACTGCCACTGTACTGCTGCCAGTCAGCGTGTACTGTAAGGATAAGTGAAATGAGGAAGAAATCCGGTGAAAGAGGGAGGGGCAAGGGAAGAGGTGCTTCCCCTGACGGTTCACGTACAGGCCACAGGGGAGCACCCAAGAAAACCCACTCAATACCGCCCATGTTGTCCAGGACAACAACCCTCACAAATCCAAAAGAACAGGACCAGATAATTACTTGGATAACCTCTCAAGCGTCCAGCAGTGGGTTAAGCAGCACCAGCACATCACGCACGAGGTCCGAGTCCTCAGCCAGTTACAAGGAGCCAGTGGGCACAAAGCTGACACAACCGGCAGCGACACCACGCACACAACTGCCAGATAACCAGTCCGATGAATTACCTCAGGACACAATGGGGGATTCGCAGGAGCTATTCCCAGCCCAACAAACTTCCACCTTTAAAGGTCAATGGAGGAACAGCCAGAAATGTTGTGCCCGGATTCACAACCGTTAACTGTGGGAAATACAAGGCGAGTCCGAGGAGGACTCGGAAACCCAAATCCCAGAGCAAGTTGGGCAGGAGGGGTTGCAATTGCAGGAGGTCGGCCGACAAGATCTGGAAGACGACGTTGGAGTGTGCTGCGCAGAGGTTGTTCTGGGGAGCTCTACTCCACGGCGGCGGCCCCCCACAATGACATATGACGAGTTTGAGGAGATGGAAGAGGAGGGTATGGACAATGTGGACAGAGACCCAGATTTTGTTTGTGAACGAGAACATCGCCGTCGTAGCAGCAGCACAGATGAGTCTGTTGAAGAACCCACTGCTGCACGAGTTCGCCTTGTGCCACAAGGTAGGCGGCGCGCAATTTCAGGCACCACAAGCGTGGAAGTTCAAGTGAGAGGCAAAAGAGGAGCAAACAGAAATCGCCAGCAAGGAGGCAGGTGCTCCAAAGTCTGGGCTTTCTTTGAAGACTGCACTGAGGATGTTACCATGGCGATTTGCAAGGTGTGCAAGACCCGCTTGAGCAGGGGGAAAAGTATTAACAACCTCTCCACCACCAGCATGAGCCGTCACATGCTATCCAAACATCCCACTCTGTGGGCAAACGCGTCAGGACAGGGTACCAGCAACAACACTGCCTCCCTTGGGTTCACCAGACTCACCACCAGACCCGCCTCAGCAGCAGCAGTAGCCCAGCCATTGCGTGGTTCACAACATTCACAAACATTAGACGACGCTGACACTGTCACTTTCCGGAGTAGTGCTCTTGAGGTCTCCCAGTGTTCATCAAACACAACAACCAACAGCCCTTCCGTGTGCAGCGCTACGGTTCAGTTGTCTGTGTCGGAGATGTTTGAGCGCAAGAGGAAATTGCCAGCAAATGACCCCCGGGCCGTGGCAGTAACAGCCAGCATAGCCAAGCTTCTGGCCTGCGAAATGCTGCCATATCGAGTGGTGGAGACAAACAGCTTCAAGGGCATGATGTCAGTGGCCATCCCACGTTACGTGGTTCCCAGCCGCTACCACTTTGCGCGCTCTGCAGTGCCTGAGTTGCATGAGCACGTGGTCAGCAAAATAACCCGAAGCTTGAAGAATGCCGTTGCCTGCAAGGTTCACCTCACCACTGACACCTGGACGAGTGCGTTCAGCCAGGGTCGATACATCTCCCTTACCACGCACTGGGTGAACCTTGTGGAGCCTGGCAGCGATTCCTCACCTGCTACGGCGCGGGTGTTGCCCACGCCGCAAACAGCTGCACCGCCGTCCCTCCCACTGGATAACAACAGCAGCAGCTCTCTGACTCCTTCTCCTCCAACGCATCTCAAAGCTGTACCTCATCCGGAAACGCTAACCCAGCAGCAGTAGGATCGTGGAAGCAGTGCAGCACAGCTGTTGGCATGCGTCAGCAAGCGTTGCTGAAGCTGATCTGCCTTGGGGATAAGCAGCACACAGGGGAGGAAATTTGGAGGGGAATAAAGGAACAGACGGATTTGTGGCTGGCACCGCTGGACCTGAAACCGGGCATGGTTGTGTGTGATAATGGGAGTAATCTCATTCGCGCTTTAAGGTTGGCTAAGCTGACACACATCCCTTGCCTGGCGCACGTGATGAACCTAGTAGTTCAGCGGTTCCTGAGGACATACCCAGGCGTGGCCGATCTTCTGTTGAAGGTGCGTCGAGTGGCCAAACATTGTAGAAATTCCAGTACTGCTTCGGGGGCACTCGCCAAGACGCAGGAGCGCTTCAATCTCCCCCACCATCGCTTGCTGTGTGATGTCCCTACGCGCTGGAATTCTACGCTGCACATGCTAGCCCGCTTTTGCGAGCAGAAGAGTGCAGTGGTCCAGTACATGACGGCGCAGTACCGAGGCGCATCCGGCCAGCTGCCAAGCTTCTGTGGATCCGATTGGGCCAACATGTTGGACCTCTGCCAAGTCCTCCAAAATTTTGAGCAATCCACGTTGCTTGTGAGCAGTGACAACTCTTCAGTCAGCATTACCATACCACTGCTGTGTTTACTGAAGAGGTCGATGTTAAAAATCAAGGAAACAGCTGTCATGATGCAACTGGGGGAATCTGAAGGAGAAAACGATCAGCGTGATGGTACCAACATCAGGCCATCCGCCTCAGGGAACGCTGGCCCCAGCAGCTATGACGAAGAAGAGGAGGAGGAACAGCTGGAGTTGTTGCAGGAATTTCATGCCACCACTGACGAGGGCCAGAGCGGTGCATGTTGGACTTCCACAATTCAACGCGAATGGTCAGCAGAAGCAGACCAGGAGGAAGGTGACGACTATGATGCATCACAAGAACTATCACAACGCTCACAAGAGGATGATGAGGATTCTGGTAGGACTCTGGCACACATGGCTCAATTCATGCTAGACTGCATTGAACGTGACCCACGCATTGTGCGCATTCTGGACAACACCAATTACTGGGTTTATACCCTTCTGGATCCACGGTACAAACACAATGTTCCAAAACTGCTTGAAGAAAGAGTCAGACAGGTCAAAATGGAAGAATACCAGCAGGCCCTTGTGGAGACTTTAGAGAGGAGATTGACATCCTCCCCCTCCTCTAGCCAGTTGTACGCAGACAGACTGACTTCCGCAAACCCAGGACGACCAGGAGGGCAGCAAACAACGCAAGCCACAGCTAGTACTCAAAAGGGAATGGTATCGGCAGTGTCCTTGGAGTGGGAAAATTTTCTGACACCCATGCAGCAGCAGCCCACTGAACAGCAAGCGTGCAGATCCACCTCCAACACCGATCGCCTGGAGAAGATGGTCAAGGACTACATGTCAGATGACGTAGCTGTGTCGAACAATCCATCTGCACCCTTCAACTATCGGGTATCGAAGCTAGACACCTGGCACGAACTGGCAATGTACGCAATAGAGGTGCTGGCTTGCCCGGCAGCCAGCGTTATGTCGGAACGCTGTTTCAGTGCTGCCGGAGGCATCGTCACAGATCGGCGTATCCGCCTCTCCACAGAAAATGCAGACCGTCTGACTCAAATTAAAATGAATCAATCCTGGATTGGAAATGACTACGCAACACTCCAGGACCCCAAGTAACATGACCAATGAACATCTGGGATGGTGTAGCGTTTCCGGTCCCTGTTTATTGAACCTCTCATCTGTATTACATTTATGACTGCATGGCGGCAAAAAGCATTGCTGCTATATCCGCACGCTTCTTGCCCTCATGCAAGGCCTGGGTTGTTGTGTCTTACAAAGCGTGGCCTTCTCCTCCTGCGCCTCCTCCTGTTCCATCACGTCTGCTGCTGCTGGGTTAGCGTTGCCGCGTGGTCCCTGTTTATTGAACCACTTATCTTTATTACATTTATGACTGCATGGCGGTACAAAGCATGCTATCCGCACGCTTCTTGCCCTCATGCAAGGCCTGGGTTGCTGTGTCTCACAAAGCGTGGCCTTCTCCTCCTGCGCCTGCTCCTGTTCCATCACGTCTGCTGCTGCTGGGTTAGCGTTGCCGCGTGGTCCCTGTTTATTGAACCACTTATCTTTATTACATTTATGACTGCATGGCGGTACAAAGCATGCTATCCGCACGCTTCTTGCCCTCATGCAAGGCCTGGGTTGTTGTGTCTTACAAAGCGTGGCCTTCTCCTCCTGCGCCTGCTCCATCACGTCTGCTGCTGCTGGGTTAGCGTTGCCGCGTGGTCCCTGTTTATTGAACCACTTATCTTTATTACATTTATGACTGCATGGCGGTACAAAGCATGCTATCCGCACGCTTCTTGCCCTCATGCAAGGCCTGGGTTGTTGTGTCTCACAAAGCGTGGCCTTCTCCTCCTGCGCCTCCTCCTGTTCCATCACGTCTGCTGCTGCTGGGTTAGCGTTGCCGCGTGGTCCCTGTTTATTGAACCACTTATCTTTATTACATTTATGACTGCATGGCGGTACAAAGCATGCTATCCGCACGCTTCTTGCCCTCATGCAAGGCCTGGGTTGTTGTGTCTCACAAAGCGTGGCCTTCTCCTCCTGCGCCTCCTCCTGTTCCATCACGTCTGCTGCTGCTGGGTTAGCGTTGCCGCGTGGTCCCTGTTTATTGAACCACTTATCTTTATTACATTTATGACTGCATGGCGGTACAAAGCATGCTATCCACACGCTTCTTGCCCTCATGCTAGGCCTGGGTTGTTGTGTCTCACAAAGCGTGGCCTTCTCCTCCTGCGCCTCCTCCTGTTCCATCACGTCTGCTGCTGCTGGGTTAGCGTTGCCGCGTGGTCCCTTTTTATTGAACCACTTATCTTTATTACATTTATGACTGCATGGCGGTACAAAGCATGCTATCCGCACGCTTCTTGTCCTCATGCAAGGCCTGGGTTGTTGTGTCTCACAAAGCGTGGCCTTCTCCTCCTGCGCCTCCTCCTGTTCCATCACGTGTGCTGCTGCTGGGTTAGCGTTACCGGTCCCTTTTCCTGGAACCTCTTATATGTATTACATTTATGACTGCATGCCGACAAAAAACATGTTACCTGTGCAAAGAAAACAGACATTTCCCGCATTTAAAAGACAGTTTTCCCTTTGAAACTTTAAAATCGATTTTCTCAAAAACTATAAGCTCTTTTTGCTAAATTTTTTTTCCTCTTGTACCCACTCCCAAGGTGCACATACCCTGTACATTTGGGGTATGTAGCATGTAAGGAGGCTTTACAAACCACAAAAGTTTGGGTCCCCATTGACTTCCATTATGTTCGGAGTTCGGGTCGAACACCCGAACATCGCGGCCATGTTCGGCCTGTTCGGCCCGAACATCTAGATGTTCGCCCAACACTACCCGGGAGGGGGGGGGGGCGCAATTTCATTGTTTTTCCATAGGATCTATATTACATAGATACGCCTCTGGCTGGCGGCCTGGAGGTTGAACTGCTCAAAAAGCTCTCAGTTCAACTGTTGGTGGAAAATGGGCCTTATGCTAGTTTCACACTAATTTTAATACCGTTTTATTTGTAACATATCACAGCACCATCTTCCCCCTTCAGCGCCCCCTGTGTTCCCCGCTCTGCTCAGTCATAATATTTGACTGAGCAGAATGTCGATTATGGGCGGGGAGGAAGTGGCAGTTCTTCCTTCTCTCTGCTAGTTCTTAGTTCCGCCCCGCAACTGACCACTTATAGATCGATATGTGTTACAGCACACAGCGCACAGGGGAGCTGCACTGTGTACAGGCTTGTGGTAATTTAGGTCAGAATGATAGTGTACTGTAGCTGTATTTGTGGAGGGGCGGAACTAAGGACGGACAGAGAAGAGGAAGAACTGCCACGTCCTCCCCACCCATAAATCAGTTCAGGGGCAAGCTTTAAGCTAATTATGGCACAGCAATCGAAACTGATCTGATTGTAACAGATCTGTGCAATTTAGGAGTCGCCCAATTTGAAAGAGTAAAAACACAATTTAGATGGTTTATTTCTAAACCAACTGAATAATATGCCAAAAGTTAAAATATAATTTCATTTATTGGTTGCGAACAGCAAAGACAACACGTTTCTCGGCGTAACCCGCTGCCTAAGGTCAAGTGTGTGCCGTCTGAGCGGTAGGAGTATCCAGGTGCGCCTGACTGAGGCATGCTGCACAGTCCGGAAGACTATTTAAGTGTGCGGGGCCGGCGGAGAGGGTGAGCGGGGCAATGACATTTTAAAAACTAGTGATTAAAAGAACTGAAGTAACAAAAAAAAAAAACAGGTTTTTTTTAGGTTACTTCAGTTCCGCTTTAAAGAAAACTATTTTTGTCCTGGTACTTTGTAACGAGGCTGAAGTTAATCTAAAGATAAAAGTAAGAAACGTGTGAAAGAAAGACACGAGCCACATGTTCTTATATCAATCAACTTTATAAATTGCAAAATGTAATGACATTTTTATTTCTGCAGTTTTCAAAAATATCAGTAAGAAAATATTTATATATTTTAAATAGAGAAAACAATATGATTTCTACAAAAACTTCAATATGAATATCTACATCGGTCACTCCAGTTGGCTGTTGGCTGAGATACACATCCCAAGCAGGAGGAAATAGGAAGTCAGTGTATGAGCAAGGCCCTCTCTAGCAGCAAACCAGGGACGGGGATCAACCAGGTACATTGAGCATCATTATGAATGCAGCTCCTGGCAGCTCCTGGCTCTGTCACTAGCAGCCAACCATGGACGGGGGATCAACCAGGTACACTGAGCATCATCATGAATGCAGCTCCTGGCTGCCGCTCTGTCGCTAGCAGTAGTTCAGATATCTTCATGGCTTCTGTTGCAAACATTACACAATCACTTTTAAAAGCCTTCATTTATGCAGATTGGACGTGCCAATAGGAAAAAGAATTGCCTGTGTGCTCTGGCCAGTGGAAATGACTGCAAAGGGTGTGTACACATATCCAATTTTCATTGGCCAATTTTATCACTTCCATATTGTATAAGGGCCAACAGATTGTAAATACTATGAATAGATGGCAGGGCCGGGCCGAGGCATAGGCTGGAGAGGCTCCAGCCTCAGGGCGCAGTGTAGGAGGGGGCGCACAATTCATTCAGCTGTCATTCCTAATTGTATTTGAAGCAGAAATAAATAAGAAAAGGGGATACATGGCAGTGACTTCAAGCCAGATAACTAGATATTAAGGTGTTGGGGAGGTTGTGGGCCCTGTGGCGCCTCTTAGTCTAATAGCAATCAGTGTGTGACTGATGGGGTGGCAGGGATGGAGGGGCGCACTTTGGTGTCTCAGCCTTGGGTGCTGGAGGACCTTGTCCCGGCTCTGATAGATGGTGTAGGTAAACTCTGATACTAGATGAAGGTGTTAAAACTGGTTGAATATTGACCAATTAAAAATTGAAGAAGTGTACCAGGCTGGTACACACTTTCAATTATGATTGGCCAATCACAGACCAATTTTACCGCCACCATGTAGTATGAGGGTTTGCCTACACCTTCTGCTTATAGTTGAAAATCTGTTGACCCTCATACTACATAGACAGACCCCCCAACATTTGCTCATCAGAAACCGGGACATTCAGGACACACCCCTAACCACACCCCCAAGTCACAACCACCAAAAACATTTTTTAAAATTAATATTAATCCCTAAAACTAAATAAACAATGTGGGGAGGAGGGTGAGGGTGGCCGTGGGTGGGGAGGAGGCGAAAACAAAATGATCGAGGCGCCAGCCGCGCCGATGTGGGATGGGTGGCCGCTATTATATTCCTCCCTCCCTTACTTGTAATGTGCCTCCCAGTGTCCCCCTACTTGCAGAGTAAAGTGCGCAGCGGAGCGGGCTGTCATTCAATCTTACCATTGCTCCGTGCGTACCGAGATCTCATCTGGTCTTCTCAGCTTCCTGCTTCCTGTGACATCACAGGAAGCCAAGAAGACCAGATGAGATCTCGGTACGCACGGAGCAATGGTAAGATTGAATGACAGCCCGCTCCGCTACGCACTTTACTCTGCCAGTAGGGGGGGACACAGAAGTAAGAGAGGGTGGAATATAATGGCGGCCAGCCATCCCACATTGGCGCAGCTGGCGCCTTGATAATTTTTTCCCCCTCTCTGCCTAGCGGCCGGGACACAAGGGTGGGAAAGAGCGGGATAGCGGGAGGGCCCCCCAAATCGGGACAGTCCCGCAGGATTCGGGACGGTTGAGGGGCCTGCATAGAGGAGGTAAAAGGGGTTTGTGATTGCCCAATCATAATTGAAAGTGTTTACCAGGCTTTAAGATATTAATAATTCAAGCTTGAATGCAAATGAAATGCAGATTGTATGCACCTTCGAAATGAGCCAATGGGAATTAACAGGCAGTGCAATTAACTCAATGCCAAGCTGCACAGTTTGCATTACATTTTTACGCAAAGCAGAATTATTAGCACGGACTGTCTTTCATGCCCAGTTATTGATTCAAGGTGGATTTCTTAATTGACTCCCCCCCCCCCCTCCACCCCCAACTAAAAAATAGCTGACCCACCAGTGGTGCACAAATCAAAATAATAACATAATGGGCTCGATTCACAAAAGAGTGCTAACTGTTAGCATGGCCGTTTTTGCGCGTATTTTCGCATTGCGCGTGATCGCGAATTTCTGTGCGAAATTGATATAGTTTTTGCGCAAAAATTCACGTTTGCGCGCGAATACGTTATCGTTTCGCGCGAAAATTCACGATCGCGCGCAATGCGAAAATACGCGCAAAAACGGCCATGCTAACAGTTAGCACTCTTTTGTGAATCAAACCCAATGACTAACATTGCATATCTTTTAACAATATTCATTATTTAGTCAGTGTTTGCCCATTGTAAAATCTTTCCTGTTCCTGATTTACGTACTGAAATTTATCTCAGACAGCAACATCTTAATTTCTGCCAGGTGATCTGTACGGAATGTCCCAGAGGTGCCAAGCTGACACTTGACTCTTTGCTGTGTAATACTCCGTTTGTATGTTGCCTGATGATGAAGCGAGATTGTGCCCGTGAAACGCGTTGCCTGTTACCTATTGGAGTATTTGTGAATAAATAATTATTATCGCCAGAATTGACAAGCATCGTGTATGTTTCAAGTAGCTGGTCCACCACCGCCTACTGAACGTTTTAACGATTTTAGTCCTTTTTACCCTATTGGCGCCTCTGTACATCCTTACAGATGTACGGAATGTTCGTTACTGAGAGTTCTATGCACAGAGTGAGACATTGCTTGCTTGGCAGTTGGAAAAAGCCATCATCTCCCACAATGCAACGAGGTTCTGTTAGGAACATGGTCCTGACATCCCACTGTGGGAGGGGTTACACCACACTATCAGCCATACGGACATCCCTGATGATTTATTCAAGAAAAGGTAAAGATTTCCTAAGGGAAAGGGAGTATCAGCTACTGATTAGAATGAAAGTCAGTTCTTGGTATCTGCAATGGTCAGCCAATCATGTCTCCAAAATTTGAGATGCTAAAATATTAAAATATTTGTGGCTTACCAAAAAAAAACAAAAACAAATTAAAAAAAAAACAACACCTGGCAGGAAATGCGTTTGATTGTTCCAAGCTGCATACAACAGGGGCATAGCAATAGGGGTTGCAGAGGTTGCGACCGCATCGGGGCCCTTGAGCCCTCCCTCAACTGCAGTATTAGCTCTCTATTGGTCCTGTGCTCATAATAATCATTTCTATAGATACTATGAATAGTGGTAATTATTAACACACTGTTCCCCATCCCCTTCTTGCACCTCTGACACTGTAGTTGCCATTGGCAGGTTTTGGTGCGGTGTATCAATTGTTATGTGTAGAGTGTATGGGGGGCCCACAATGTAAAACTTGCATCAGGGCCCACAGCTCCTTAGCTACGCCACTGGCATACAATTAGCATCACAATTTCACGCAAGATGGACAAATTAGCGTCTCGTTGACCAGATCTGCTGGTTACTAGGTCGCAGAGTCCCCAGGCTTTATATTTGAGGCCACCATAAGATGAAAGACTGATTGGCTTAATGGAACAACAGTTTTACGCCATACACCTTTTGTATACAGATGGCTTAGCGTCTGTTCACTTTCCAGGACTTTGCAGAACGTCACTTGGCTGTAGATTTCTGTTGCTATGGAGCGGGAAGGGAAGGCAGAGCTGGGACAAGGTCTTCCTGCACCCAACGCTGAGACACCAAAGTGCACCCCTCCATCCCTCCCACCCCAGCCGTCACACACTGATTGCTATTAGACTAAGGAGGTGCCCCAGGGCCCCCAACACCTTACTCTCTAGTTATCTGGCTTGCAGCCACTGCCATTTATCCCCTTTTCTTATTTCTCTCTGCTACAAACACAATAGGAGGAATGATAGCTGACGAGTTGTGTGCCCCCTCCTACACTGCGCCCTAAGACTGGAGCCTCTCTCACCTCTGTCCATCCCTGAGGGGAGGGGGGACAACGGCACATGATGGGGCAGCTTCGGAAGGGAGGAGTATAGAGGAAAACAAGGCACTCAGCCAAGACAATATGGCACTCCAAGTTTCTCTCTGATGCTCTGGGGCCACCATGCGATTGCTAGCACTTTGATTCATCAGTAAAATTGATGGTACTGTTGGTACTAGAGATTTTACAAATGAAAAAGGAGAGAAAGGGAGAGAGTATTGGGATGCCGCATGCTGTCTATAAAGTGTCCCAGAGTTAAAACTCATGAACTTTTTCAATCTCTCCCTGTCCTCAGAACTTATATTCTGCCAGGAAAACGTTTATGGCTGTAATTTGCTTATCAGTGATGCTTACTATATTCCCAACAAGCTATCGACGAGACAGAAGCTGTCACTTGCATGACTGGAAATTGACTCTTTCAGGCAGCAAAATAAAAATAAACAGCCTGGTTATTATAGGCCTTTCACTTTACATACACGACTAGCTCATGTCACATGTCCCCTCAGGTACACTTTAAACCTCACCGACCGCAGAGTGCGCATTGTATAGGTGGTGCATTGCAGTGCGTGCGACATTCTGCGTTACAAAGCAGCCATTGCTCCACATCTGCAACACCTCACAGTGAATGCAGCTTCAGGCCTCGTTTCCGTAAACATACTGAAAAACTTCTGACGCAGGGAGACACGACATACATCTACTGAAAGGGAAACACCGGTCATTATGCTCAGATTCCATCCCTGTTCTGAAGGAAAATAATCGCCAAAACAATTTAGCCTTTAGTTTTGCAAGTTCAGGCTCCATCAGTCCTGATGCCCAATAATGTTGTGAGGAGCATCGGCAATGTTGCCACAACAAGACTTGGGGTGGAACAAGGGAGTGGTTTCCACTTTAATCCCATAAACTGTCTACAGATGAAGGTAAGATTAAGAAGTCGTGGAGGATAAATACAAACATGTAATTGGGAAAAGTAAAACCCTACACCCATGAGAAAAAAATCAAGTGACAGATCTCCTCTAGAGCTTTAAAGGTTATCATGCTGTTGCTCATCTTTTAGGCCCAGTGCACACCGAGCGGTTTTTGGAGCGATCCGCCGGCCGCATCCACCTCTAAAAACGCTTGTCTAATGTATTGCAATGGGATGGTGCACACCGGCGGTTTGAGGTTTTTGCCAAGCCGCAAACGCGCCTCCTGCTGCGCGTTTGCGGTTTTCGGAAGAGTTTCGTCCTCAATGTAAAGTATAGGAAAAACGCAAACCGCTCTGAAAAACGCTAGTTCAGAGCGGTTTGCCAGGCATTTTTGTTACAGTAGCTGTTCAGTAACAGCTTTTGCTGTAACAATATGTGTAATCTGCTACACAAAAAACGCACCCAAAACCGCTAGGTATGTTTAGAAAACCTCTCTAAACATACCTAGAATCGCTCTGAAATCAGCTCCTAAAACCGCTAGCGTATTGCGGATCTGCTAGCGGTTTTGGTGTGCACTGGGCCTTAGAGCAGAGAGGAGGTTCTGGTTCTGCTTCAAAGGTTCTATTAAATTATCCGTATTACACAACCAATTGATTAGATCACAAGTTTGTTTTTGTTTTTTTTCGCTTCAGTGTCACTTTAAAGCGGTATTTTCACCATAAAAATAAAATTTCAACAGCAACTGGTCTAAGTGTATTAAGTGATAAAAGATGCTAATCCTGCATTCAAAACTTTTTCTGCGGTTACAGTGCCAAAGAGTTGAATGCTGGGAGTTCTTTTGAATGCTGGGAGTTCTTTTTACATATAATATATTCCTCTTCTTCTATTTATTTTCCTGCCTAGCTGATCACTTGTGTTTACAAGCAAGGTTGAGGTAACTCAGTGATGGATGTGTAAAAAAAAAAAAAAAAAAAAAAAAAAAAAAGACTCTGGGAGGAGGGCAGCTAATGAATACACAATGAGCAAGAGAAGGGAGGGGGGAAAACAAGAGTCAGGGAGGATATGATGTCAGCATTGGCTTGGCAAGATGGCCACTGCCTAGAATAGGATTTTCTGCTTTTCCTTTATAAAATTCACAGGAATCATTATGTGGATAGCACAATACATCTGTTATGTAAGTAGAAGTAGTAGTTATCTACTTCTATATATATATGTGTTTTTTTATTTCTAGGTTAGCATGGGTGTCGCTTCTTCTTTAGGGACCAGAGACCGCTGGTACCAGAAACCGCCAGATACCAACAAATCGCCGCACATTTCCGCCATCCACACGTCGCCTTAGGCCACCCACTTTGCCATCTCTTATGACAGCAGAGCTCTGTAAGCCAGTCAGGAGCCACTTTCATTGGCTGTGTGATCAATGTAAGCCAATGGGAGTTACTTAGATTGCCGACAGGGACGGGCTCCTGACCAGCTAACAGGGCTCTGCCGTCATAGAGATAGGGCGAGTAAGCTGCGGTGGGCAGAGAGCGATGAGATTGGCGAGAGTGACGAGAGCGGTGAGAACGCGTGGCAGCAGTGAGGTGAAATCTATGCCCTGGCAGGTATTAGAGCATCAAAACAGGGCGTAGATTTCCATCACCGCCGTCTGTAAGCAGTTAAGTAACAGCACAACCTACTGAGTAATATCCAACTACAGATAAAAAAAAAAAAAAAAAACACATTTTAGCCTGGCGCCCTGATAGCTAAATAACCCACATATTTTGTTTAATGCTGCATTTAATGTGAAGTCTTGCTACTTCGCAGACAGGAAATCTATGCCTATCGCTCTACTGCTGGAGATTAAAGTTCTTATGAAAATAAAAACGGTCTTTATCACGGATGGAAACTGCCAGTGTTAGAGAGATCTTATCAGTTCAGAGATAGCGAGCGCTCGCCACAACAGGAAATGCAACGCTTGCAGGAGCATTCTCCCGCCTCTTCCTATAACTCAGAGCAACAGCCTCGTTCAGTTTATTAAAGCGGAATATAACCCTGCATTTCAACTTTGCTCTAAAACATTATTTACAGCATATTATATGCAACCAGCATTTTTTTTTTACTAGACCAGCATTGGAAGGGTTACACACAGAGCTTTAAAGTTCCATGGAGAGAACTGCTCCCCGCAGCGGAAGTTTAGATGCACAGTCAGAGAGAGTGAGTCACATTCCATTCCTTGTTGCATTTTGTTTACTTAAATGTATCTATCTAAACTTCGGCTGCAGGAGCAGTTCTCTCCACGGAACTTTAAAGCTCTGTGTGTAACCCTTCCAATGCTGGTCTAGTAAAAAATAATGCTGGTTGCATATCATCTGCTGTAAATAATGTTTTAGAGCAAAGTTGAAAGGGAGGGTTATATTCCGTTTTAACCAGATTCAAATCAAGCTGACAAGCCATGCTTATGGGATTATTCAAAGGAGTCCTGCAGGGAAAGGAATAAGGCTTCGTACACACACCAAAATTTTAATCTGCAGATGACTGGCCAATTTGTAAAATAATGGCCATGGTTCTAGTCCACTTTGGGGGACCCAGCAGTAAATTCCACTAACGTTATTGGGTGGACAACACCCTCTCTAAAGCTACATACACACATGCAATAACCGTTGTAAGAAACGGGCGATAACGGCCGATAGATATTGCTCAGCCATTGTTAAAGTTCAGTCCTGTCGGATTCTTAACAACCCCCGATGCCCAAGCATGACCTTTTGCAATGCTTTTTTACAAGCCCCACAGACCGATTGAAGCAGCTCTGTCGTCCACCGATCGTGTCGTCCCTCTGCGCCCCCCCATAGCAACAGAACAAATAGTTAGCCTCGAGGCTAGGGATGTTTCTCAATCGCCGACAGGTGACAATTCTCGTATGTGTGTACTTAGCTTAACCTTTGGGTTTAAAGGGGAACTGAAGTAAGAGGTATACGGAGGCTGCCATATTTATTTCCTTTGAATCAATACCAGTTGCCTGGCAGCCCTGCTGGTCTATTTCTCTGCAGTAGTATCTGAATAACACCAGAAACAAGCATGCAGCTAGTCTTGTCAGATCTGACTTTAAAGTCTAAAACGCCTGATCTGCTGCATGCTTGTTCAGGGGCTATGGCTAATAGTATTAGAGGCAGAGGATCAACAGGGCTGCCAGGCAACTGGTATTGCTTAAAAGGAAATAAACATGGCAGCCTCCATATACCTCAAATCAGTTCCCCTTTAAGATAGGCTGTAGTAAACGACGCCCCCAAACTATTCAGCCAATAACAGCACTTTGCATTGTAGAAGGAGCTGTGATTGGAATGGAATGAGCGGGAATATGAAGCAGCCATTTGCCGGGAAATGACCATAATTGTTTTTTGTGTTTTTTTTGCCCAAAGCCTGCCGAGAAGTCCAGAGCTCTGTGGCCACCCCCACTCTGTTGCTGCGGCTGTTATCATTTGATGTGCCGTGACAATACCCATACCTCTCAACTGTTTGAGATGAGAAAAAGGGACACTTCAGCCACACCACTGATCATGCCCCTGCCACACCCCTGCTCACACCCCCATCACACCCCTAGTCAAGCATACCTTAAAGATTTCATAGGAAAAATATGTTTTATAATTCAAACCGCACTGGTCCTTTCTATCCTGGTTCGTTTTTCTTCATATTAACATTTTAAAATTAGTAATACTGTATATCAATTTAACCCCCTTGGCGTTAGGATTCTCTCCGAATTTTAGCGTTTAAAAAGCGGTGCAAATCGCCGCACATACCTGCCCACCCATTGCCTCAGGCCATCCACTCTGTCTTCTCTTATGACAGCAGAGCTCTGCGAGCCAGTCAGGAGCTGCTTTCATTGGCCGTGTGATCAATGTAAGCCAATGGGAGCCGCTTACATAGACGACAGGTTCAGGAGCCAATTAAATTGGGCCCTGACCGTCTCACAGGTCTCTGCCGTCATAGAGACGGCAGGGCGAGTGAGCTGCGCTGGGCAGAGAGTGATGAGATCGACCATTTTTTTAAAGTGAAATTGCCGACGAAGACGACAGCCGGCGATCTCACCAGGAGTAAGCAGAGCCCCGGAGGAGAGGAAGAATGGCGGCCGACGTCAGGATCCCTCCGGGAGGTATGTAAAAATGCCTGCTGCGCGCTATACTCTGCACACAGCCTCCAGCGGCTACCCCGAGCAGAGGTCGGGGTTACCGCTCTGAGCTGCAGTTTTCCGCCCCGACCCTAGCTCGGGATTACCGCCAAGGAGGTTAAAAGGATAGGAATAAAAAGTTTAAAGTCAAACACATTTTAGTAGAGAAAGTGATATATTTACATAGAAAGAGGGACAAAGTCCTGAAAGAGGGACAAATGAGGAGGAAAGAGAGACAGAGCTCCCAAAGAGGGACTGTTCCTCCAAAAAGAGGGACAGTTGGGAGCTATGACATTACCCAGTGGCAAAAACGCAGCATGTCTGCCTGAGCACGACAATGTTCAGATGTGACTCCATCGGGTTGCCGCCGGTTCTGAGTGCTAGCAAGCACCTAGCTAGGCAGTTGATTCATGATAGTCATTCACATACTGTCTCCCTCCTCTGCTTACTCCCCAACACTGTCAATGTTCTTGCAGTGGTGACTTCAACCTACTTGGCACCCCCAGCAAACATCTGCCAGCCAGGCCCCTCTCCAAGCTTTAGTGTAACTCCTGCTTTGCAGCCAGTCACCATGTCATGTGACATGAGCCACATGGTGATTGGTTGCCAGGCACGTGGCTACAGCGAAGAGGAGTGTATAGGGCCGGTCATGCCACTAAAAGGTAATGTATAATACTCCGCTACCTCTACTCTGCATGCTCCGCTACCTCTACTCTGCTTTTAACTCTGCACTTGCTGACAAAAGCAGCCTCCCCACCATAGCTTGGGTTGCAATGGCTATAGTTACGCCACTGCGTCATTGGCAGGTTTTAGTGCTTCATATCCATAAAGTGTCTAGGGGCCCAATGTAACACTCACACTGGGGCCCATGGATCCATAGCTATGTCACTGCTGAAATATATTAGAATGTATTTTGTTCCATTAACCAAGCCTGCTGCATCAGAACTGTAATTTACAAGTAGGCATGAACTAGTCAGAGAACAGGCAGCTGTCGCTCTAATTAACACGTATGTGTACGCATTCAACAACAGACGACTTAAAAACTAGTTCTAGCCAGGAATCAATTAAGTCTGCGTCTTCCCGCCTGTGACATCATCTCCAACCTCCACACGGTCAGCACTGAACCAGTTCAAAAGAAGGTCATAAGAAGGACGTGGTCATGATCAGTGATAGTTCATCAGATGGCAATAATTACAAATAGATGCAGACCAAACGCAGCAGTGGCCACATTTGGATTGGTCAGTTTTCAAGCTGCATATATTTGCATAAATTAAGTATAAAATTTGCATTCACTCGGAATTACAAGACTCTACTTGTATTGATCAGATCACATTTTCTGCACTTATGAAATCAGCAATAAAAAGAACTTAAAGAGAGTCTGAAGCGAGAATAAATCTCGCTTTAGACCTCATAGATAGCAGGGGCATGTGTGCCCCTGCTAAACCGCCGCTATCGCGCCGCTAAACGGGGGTCCCTTCACCCCCAAATCCCCCTCCGTGCAGCGCATCCCCTCTTCCTGGTTGGTGCAGGGCTAACAGCCGCAGCCCTGCCCCACGGGCGTCTGTCAGCGCTTATCTCCGCCTCTCCCCCGCCCCTCTCAGTCTTCCTTCACTGAGAGGGGCGGGGGAGAGGCGGCGATGCGCCGCTGATAGACGCGACTGGAGGCAGGGATGCAGCCGGTAGCGTGCCCCTGCTAACTATGAGCTCTGAAGCAAGATTTATTCTCGCTTCAGAGTCTCTTTAAAAGGACAAAGTGAGAAGAATATGGAGGCTGCCATATGTATTTCCTGTTAAACAATACCAGTTGCCTGGCAGCCCTTGCTGGTCTATTTGGCTGCATTAGCGTCTGAATCACACCAGAAACAAGCATGCAGCTAATCTTGTGAGATCTGACAATATCAGAAACACCTGATCTGCTGCATGCTTGTTCAGGGGCTATGGGTAAAAGTATTAGAGGCAGAGGATCAGCAGGACAGCCAGGCAATGTGCACTGTTTAAAAGGAAATAAATATGGCAGCCTCCATATCCCTTTTAGGACAGTTGTCCTTTAAAGTGTACCAGAGCTGACTAATAATAAAAGTTATACATACCTGGGCTTCCTTCCTTCCCATGCCGCCGTCCTCAGCCTTCTCCTGCTCCAGGACCGGGTCCCGTAACTTTAGTCAGTAGCAGCCAGTCTGACGCAAGAGAAGTGCGCCCTCTACGTATCTCTACAGCGGCTGCTGGAGAGATCCATAATGACCGCACTTCTCTTGCGTCAGACTGGCCGCGACTGGCTGAATTTATGGGACCCGGTCCTGGAGCAGGAGAAGGCTGAGGGCATGGGAAGGATCCGTGCGGAAGGGGCTGGAGGAAGCCCAGGTATGTATAACTTTTATTAGTTAGCTCTGGTACACTTTAAGATCTGCATTTGACAGTTTTTCACTATTACAATGAAGTAATAAGATGTTAGGCGGAAGAACTCAGGTGAAGAGGGGGATCCCTATCCCTCCCAGCAGCCCCGCTGACAGATACAGTAAAAGTGGCCTTTGTGAGCATATTTTTCCCATGATGACGTATATTGTTTATTTTTACTCTCATGGGATTAAGCAAACCAGAGCCATGCTGCACTCGGCTCTCCCTCCTGTGGGAGATTGTCCTTTGAGGTTTGGTGTTGATTAAGTAGATAAGCCCCTTTTAGTTAAGCAAACAAAGGTGGAAGCTTCTGGCTGGCAGCGGCACTACTGTAAACCACCAACAAAATGATGTAGCACTGCGACATAGGGTTGTGTTTCTCACTTTTATAGTGAGGACGTTGGTATAAAACATACTAGGATAACTAGATGGATAATAAGTAGTCGGGAGACATTTTGGTGGACCGCAATTCCACTTTAAATGCATTCCTGAACATATTATTCACTTCCTGTGCTGTCATATAGTTGCAGGTTAAATTTACATGGTCAGGGTTTAAATCCCTAAATAAAAAACGGACCAGTAGTGACATAGTAGAATGCAGTAAATGATTCAAGATGTCTACTTTTGCATTAACCTGGTTTAAGCACCAAAAACACCTCCTGTTGCTTTATAGTGCTGTATTGTATATTGGAATATAGGCCCACCCTCCCACCAAGGCTTAAAGAGAAACTCCGACCAAGAATTGAACTTTATCCCAATCAGTAGCTGATACCTCCTTTTCCATGAGAAATCTATTCCTTTTCACAAACAGACCATCAGGGGGCTCAGTATGGCCGATATTGTGGTAAAACCCCTCCCACAAAGAGATTCTGAGTAGTACTCTTGGTTTCCTGTCTGTGAACCTTGCTGCATTGTGGGAAATAGCCGTTTACAGCTGTTTCCAACTGCCAACAAAGCATGCAGCAGCTACATCACCTGCCCACAGTAAAAATGTCACCATGTGATAAATGTCAGAATGTAAATCAGGGATTTAAAAAAGATCTTACAATGGGCAAACACTGACTAAATAATTTATACATAATTATTGTAAAAATGAAGCACTTTTTTTTTATTACATTATTTTCACTGGAGTTCCTCTTTAACCTAGGCTGTTTACTGTGCAAAATTCCCCCCTTAGAGGATTCTAGGAGACCAGTTATGTTTCTGTACTGGCTTTAGAACTCTCAGTAACAGATATTTTGCAGAGATCACCTGCCAGTACTAAAGAAGGTCACCACAGGTGATACATTTCAGAATGTATATCATGGGGAGGAGAGATTTAACAATGGGCAAACACTGACTAAATCATTTATAGATGAACACTGTAAAACAGTAAGCAAGGTTTTCATTATTTGGTAACAATTCCTCTTTAGAAGTCTACCGCACATGACTGCAAAGCACGACTGATCCCAGCAGGCCATACCGACCAATCAGATTTCATCTATTTTGCCTTCGGACACTAGTACTCAGCATGGTTAGGCGGGTGATGCTCGGAGATTGCCTTGAGGCATGATGGGGGGGGGGGGGGGGGGGGGGAGGGGAGGCCTGGCAGGGCCAGTCCTTGCATACAGAGTGCGCGGGGAGTTTGCGTTTCTGCGTGATGAGCTGTAACATATAAAGATACATACAGATAACGCTGGGGGGCTTTGAACTGGTGTCTGGGTTACATGAATCGTGACATGAATATTGATAAGCCAGCCTCTGCCTGGCTTCAGGATCATGAGAATGCGGAGCAGCAGGTGTTGAGATGGACAGAAACTCTACATCGGAGTACCTGCGGAGAGGTTGGGCTGGGCTACATCAAACGCCGCTGGTAACCGCATGCGGATCGCACGCCACTGATCCGAAATCACATATAAAAGTCTAGCCCAAGAGGAGCTCGACTTTCACAACGTAAACTACAATATTTTTTTTTTGCAAAAAGCGAAAGTATACTATTTAGAAGATGTTACAGCATGAAAAAGACCTCTATTGGGCAAAACCTGATCCGATGGAGGATGCAGTGCATGCTGTTGGATGCCTCCCCCCGTTTTATCTTTACTTTTTTTTTAGGATCCTGTTTTGGAAAGGAAAGTAAGAAGGGGGAGGGCGGGGGGGGGGAATCAGAAGTAAACTAATCGGACAGGCTAGTTATGATAGTAACAAAAGGGTATTGGCTGGTCAGAATGCTTGTTTACATAACGGCCAATCAGGTGTTTGTTTACCTTTTGCTCCTCTATCTAAATATCAAATGTCAAACTTTTATTCATTTATTTTAAGTCCTTTTTTCCATGCTCTTCTTTATGCAGTAGGTTGGCTGTGTCACTACAGCGTGAGTACGGCTAGTAGCTTAGGGTCCCTCGTACAGCTCTGGTTTGCTGCACAGCCGTTCTTGCGCAGGCCAGTACAGCCACACTCATACAGGGAAATGGAAACTATAAGGAATCCGGCAAGCTCTTGTTGGATCTCTTTTGAGGATATAGGGGGGGGGGGGGGGGGGGGGGAAACATGCATAGTCCCTCTTTGGGAGCCCTGTCCCGCTGTCCCTCTTTCCTCCTCATTGGTCCCTCTTTCAGGATTGTGTCCCTCTTTCTATGTAAACATAACTATTTCTCTACTAAAAAAATGTGTTGAATCTAAACTTTATTTCCATCCTTTTCAATTGGATAGTGTGCTGGTTAAGGGCTCTGCCTCTGTCATAGGCGACCTGGGTTCGGAATCTCGGCTCTGCCTGTTCAGTAAGCCAGCACCTATTCAGTAGGAGACCTTAGGCAAATCTCCCGAACACTGCTACTGCCTATAGAGCGTGTCCTAGTGGCTGCAGCTCTGGCGCTTGGAGTCCGCCAGGAGAAAAGCGCAATATAAATGTTATATGTCTTGTCTTGTCAATTGATATGTTACTCATTTTAAAATGTTAATATGAAGGAAAATGAACCAGGGTAGAAAAGACCAGTGGGGTTTGAATTATAAAAGAACATTTTTAAATGAAATCTTTATGGATTGCGTTACTAGGGGTGTGGCGGGGGGCGTGATCAGGGGTGTGGCAGGGGCATGGCTTAAGTGTTACTCTTTCCCATCTCAAAAAGTTGGGAGGTATGGACATGGGAAGCCTCTGGACTAGAGAGTCTCTACTCTACTTAGGCGAGTATTTTTTTCTTCTAGGTTTCGTATTGGGTACACGCGGGTTCGAATGTTTCTTTTTTTTTGCACAGGCTCTGCTGCATAAGTTAGGATAACCAGTTACTGTATCGCCTACACACATCTGATTTTTTCAAATGGCCAGTCGTTTGGACCTTAAATTGGATGTGTATACAAATGGGTCGTTCGGCGAGAAGAAGGATTTTGATGGATCCGCCAAGCGGATCCGCCAAAACCAGCCTTATCAGAAGAACAACCATTTGTACACATGCCCGATTTGAGGTCCAAAGGACCGGTCATTTGGAAAAATCAGACGTGTGTATGTACCTTAAAAGTTAAAATTGTCTTTCTTGAAGCTGTGATACAGATCTGCTTCTATCATTTACAAATAGGAGAGTCTGGCAGTTGGTCATAGAAAAATGTTCAAATTTGAGCAGCTGAAATCTTTACGGGACAAAAAAATAAAAAAAAATAAAGTATTCCTACTAAGCATTTACTCAGTCCGCTGCTGATGCTACAGAGTTCTCATTTAGGGCCCGTTCACACTGCACGCGTTTCCATATGCGTTTTGGAAACGCGTGCGGGGGGGGGGGCCGACACGCAGGACATCAGACATTGCATAGAGTGCAATGTCTGATGTTCACACAGCATGCGTTCCGGACCTGTGCGGTCCGGGAACGCATGCTGCACGCAGATTTTACAAAAACGCGCGGCTGTCCCAATCACTTTTCAGTGATGGGATCAGCCACGCAACGCATACGAACGCGGATGGCGTGCGTTCGTACGCGTTGCGGTCCGCATGCGTTGCGGTCCGCACTTTGTAGTCTGAACGGGCCCTTAATCTGTTTTTGGTTGGACTTGGATGGGCTTTTAATTATTTACTTTTACCTAGGGATTTAGTGTGGAATTGATTAAACTATACATTTGAGCTCCACCCTCTTTGTAGACGTTTCAGTTCCTCTTTTGCGGCATTTTACAGTTTAATGACATGTAGTGAGTGGGATTATGACTGAAGGCATTTATTTTAACCCCTCGTTAACCCTTGTCACACTAAAGCTTTTCCAGAGTAGGTCGTAGTCGCACATGTACCGCGACCGCGTTTACAAAGTGCGCAGGCTCACCAGCACATGCTGCATTCAATGGGTTTTAGCCACATGGTTTGGTGCTGAGGAAGCATTTAGGTCAAGCACCTGTACATCCTCTCAATCAGTTCTAGGCACACAGTGGCGATGGTGATTGTTCACTAGTCTAGTAGTGAGGAGCAGAAATTACGCTTATGCGTAATTATGCATCGTAATACCCAATTACACATCGTAATGCAAAATTTTGAGGGAATAGCGTAATTTCGTACTTTATTGTTCCTAATCATAATCATGCATCAGTTTACGCATAATTTACGCTTAATGTTTATGCCGACTTTAGTGATGAATAGCAAAGCTCCCATACATGCTATTACTACCAAAATTGCTGCATATATGTTAAGAAGAATAGTGGGTACAAGTTACAAAAATAATTGTTCAAAAAGGCCATGTAGTTTTTGAGAAAATCGAATTTTAAAAATACAAAAAAAAAATGTTTTTTTTTTAAATTGTAATTTTTCTGGGTTTAAAAACCCTTTTTCTTTGCACATTTAAAATCGATTTTCTTAAAAACTACAACGTCTTTTTGAAAAATTATTGTATTTACACGTAACCACTATTCTTCTTAACATATGTAGCAATGGCATGTATGGGGGTTTTGCTATTCACTGCCAGATCGGCACAAAATTACACTTAAATTATGCATAAATTCATGCGCAATTACAAATGATTATACAAAGTCAATTGAATAACGAATATGTAATTACGTACATGCTTAATTGCGGAAATTTACACGCAATTTCACGTAATCGTAATTCGCAGATTACGTTCATCACTACTACAACTGAACAGTTTGCCTGCCCCATCTGAATAAGGGCCACTAGGAATCGTTTCAGCCCTTTGAAATCACGCAAGCGATTTGAGCATCGATTCCCAGGGCAATTGGTCCGTGATTCCTGGCTTTTTGAAGCTGTACAGCTCTTCCAATTTGCATTTTAGTTTTTTCTGTGTAAATAAAGTTTAAATCTGCTTACCGGGTTGTCCTGATGTCTGGCTTCCGCCCGTAGTCCCACCCCCTAGCAGAAGAGGTCATGGGTGCTTTTCTAGTTCCAATCAGAGATGCACCTGAGATCTGTTCTAGGGGCGGGGCTACAGGCAGAAGCCAGACCTTGGGACAGGCCATCGCCTGTATTAAAGCTTTATTAAAAATAAAAAAAAATAAAAAAAAGTTTTAGTGGGCCCCGGACTGAAATCACAAACAGCTGAGCTAAATTCTCTATCTACAGCTATATACAGAAGTCCCTGAGAGATTTGTACAAGAATCCAGTGAGCAGCAAGTCTTTACACCTGCCGCCACCTTGAATAAATACTTCAGTTTTGTTTGGATCCAGCCTCCCAAGCCTTGGTATACAGAGATCCCTGTTCAGAATGGGTAACCAGAAAACCCTGTAACAGGGATAATGTATACAATTAAAGGGTGAATACCACCTCTAGGATAAGCCCATAAGGTAAGGCAGTTCAGTGAAGTACAAACCATTGAAACAGGAAAACCCATTATAATACACGGTTTTCTTTTGTGTCTGTGGAAACATTTAGAACAGCTTCTATACTCAATGGAAAAAGATTTACAGTTTGCTTTGCGGTTATGGGGATGTGGCTATGGCCAACTGCTGCTTTACTCAGTCAGCAGCACTACCTCTTTCACTGAAAATAAGACCTACCCTGACAATAAGCCCTAGCTGGAATTTTGAGCATGCTTGAAATATAAGCCCTACCCCGAAAATAAGCCCTAGCGGAAGCTAATGAGTAGGAAGAGGCAGCCAATAAGTGGGGACACAGTGGTGCAGTGCCAATTGGGCACTGATCCTGTCATCCCAGCACACAGCAAGGTTATCAGCTGTGCACAGGCCACAGGGAACACAGGGCAGGTGCCTGATCAGTACAGTAGCATACTTTCAAATCCATGAAAATCACAGTACAAAGGAACAGGAAATGTTCTGCTGAGAGACACTTCCTAATACAAATATAAGACATCCCCTGAAAATAAGCCCTAGCACATCTTTTAGAGCAAAATATATATATATATATATATATATAAAAGACACTGTCTTATTTTCGGGGAAAGACGGTATTGTTTCTAAGGCTCTGTACCAGAAAGAAGGGGACAAGATGCCTGCCCTGCCTTACTCATGGCTCTTTTGGAGGGATAGTCCCTCTTTGGGAACCCTGTCCCTCTTTCAGGACTCATGTACAGATCTATGTAACGAAATGCATTTAATCTACTGAAAAATGTGTTTAATTGACTAAATTTTATTCCCTCCCGTTAAAAAGTAATATATTAGGATAGCAAGGACTAGTTTGGTTTGAATTATAAAACAGATTTTCTTATGAAGTCTTTATGGTATGAGTGATTAGGAGGGGTGTGTGAGGTGTGATTAGGGGTGTGGCTTAAGTGCACCTCTTATCTCAGAAAGTTGGGAGGTATGCCTTACTGTATCAAAAAGATCAGGGCCGGATTTACCATAAGGCACTGTAGGCACGTGCCTACAGGCGCCTGATGATGGAAAGGCGGCTAACTCCCCTCTCCCAGCGCCTACCTCCCTCCTTCCCTATGCAGAGCATGAGAGCGTGCATGAGAGGTTGCCCACTCGGGTCATTCCACTGGCCAGATCTACCTTCAGTTGGGGGCACCTCTAGCTACTTAATACTGAGAATAGTTCTGGCTACCTAATGCTATGGGAAACCTATGACAGGCAAGGGAAGTAAGGTAGGAGTGACAGCTGGTCCAACCAGCACACTTGCGGTGCAGTTAAGCGGGGGTTTGTAGATCCCAGGAGGGCGAAGTCAAGGGTGCCAAGACATCTGTGCCTATAGGCTCCTGTGACGTAAATCCGGGCCTGAAAAAGATGCTACCAGGGGAGGAACTAGAAATCACTGCCCCCCCCGCGACACTTTGAATGGGGCCCCCCTCAGCTGTCATTGCTGAAGGGGGGGGGAGCGCAGATGGTAGCGCGAGGTGATGGGGGGGGGGGGGGATTCGGCCCTCCCTGCTTTTTGTGCCTGCTGCTCCCCCTCCTGACACTAAAAATACCCCTGGAGGGCCCCAGAGCCAGGGACCCCTCTTAAGCTTCTCCCTCTACGGGCCCTCCTCCAGCTGCATCCCTTGCAGTGGCTATTATGACCCTGGATGCTACATTAGCCTTTAAAGTGAACCAGAGACGAAGCACCCTTGTGTATTTTACCATAGAAATCAGTGGGAACATTAGAGAAAACATTTACCATGCTCTCTGTTCCATCCTCACTGCTAAAAGTGTCTGTTATCTAGCTGAGATAAGAATCCCGGACTGAGCATTGATTCTGGCTTTGCTATAATGACTCAGCTATAATGATTCCTGAGCAAAGCCAGCAGGGGGCAGGCTTGGACTTGAAGACAGCAAAGAACACAGTCTCAGCTATAATTATTCTGTAGCAAAGCCAGACCGACTGCTTAGTCGGGATTCTTATCTTAGAGGTGATAACAGGCAAATTAAACAGAGAACAATGTAACAGAGCAGATTAGGTGTTTACTGTCATGTTCCCACTGATTTATAAGGTAAAATACATGAGGTTGCTTCATCTCTGGTTCTCTTTAAACAGAGCCTGTACCAAAGCAATTGACTATTTCTCCTGAGTTATCTCAAACAGATCATTTTCATCTTTTTAAAATAACTTTTCAGCATTTTACATTAGAAAAAAGTACCCAAAAGATGGTGAATAGGTACTATCAAAATTTGAATTTTTTTTTTAGTATTTGCTTGCAGGTGGCTTGAAAAAGCATTTTATGGCAAGGTGTGATAATATCACCTAGGAGAAAAAGTTAATTGCATAAAGACCCATTGTAGTGGCTGGATAGTGTACTGGTTAAGGGCACCGCCCTTGACATGGGAGACCAGGGTTCGAGTCCTGGCTAGGGCCAGTACCTATTCAGTAAGGAATTCAAGGCAAGACTCCCTAAGGGCTGGAACCCACAGGAGCGCTTTTGGCAGCGTTTTGGCAGCACTGCGATACGCTAGCAGTTTGCCAAAACGCTGGGCTAATGTTAATGGATGGGGCAACTTCCACAGGAGCGTTTGCGTTTCCCAGAAACGCAAACGCAGGACCTGCAGCATTTTGGGAGCGTTAGTGCTTCAAAGTATTGAAACGCTAGCAGAAACGCTCAGCAAAACCTAAACTGAGCGGTTTTGCTAGCGTTTTGCGGTTCAGCACACTGTAACAAAATGAAAAATAATTCACAGGACCAATCAGGATAAAAACGCAAAACGCAAAACGCTAGGCACCCGCTGGGGAAAAAAATACAATGTTGCAAAACACGACCAAAAACGCGCATGAATCCGCTTGCAAACCGCTCAGACAAAACGCTAGCGGTTGCGTTTTGCGTTTGCGGTTTCAGTGGGTTCCAGGCCTAACACTGCAGGGTGGCCTCCTGAGTGTGTCGCAGTGGCTGCAGCTCTTGAGCGCTTTGAGTCCGACAGGAGAAAAGCGCTATATAAAATGTTTGGATTGCTATTCGGATTATTGTCATAAGGACAACTTTCTGCATAGCTCAGAATAGCTCCATGTTTTGAAGTTTACTCCGATGCACCATCTTATGCAAATCTGCATTGGGCACAGAACACACCCTCCTCCTGTCCATGTGCCAATATTCTGGCCCGTCCATTGGTGTACATGATTGAGGTGGGCGGAGCTTGATTAGGCTTCCATTCTGAGTCACGCCATTTTGCTATAGGCTTCAAGAGTTGTAAGCTTGCATGTGACCCTGACGTGAACTTGAGAGATAAAAACAGAGCATACAGTGATAAATTACATCAGCAGAGGTCACCTTCAGTGAAAACTGCATGGCAGAACATTTTTTTTTTTGTTCCAAAGCTATACCCAGGGGCATAATATGCAAATTAGCACCGTTGCTAAGCATCAGTAGGAACCTGGCTGTCTTGCCCTTCCAAGACTTCTTGTTGGTCTTCTGATGTGATGAGCAGGGATGGTCAATTAGATACTACTAGCCGACCCGCGTCGTAGCATACGCCGCATCTTCTATCTATCTAATAGAGTACGTGCCTCAACCTTGAAGCAAGAAGAATAAAGGTGGGTACACACATCAGATAAAAGTCTTTGGAAAATGAAAGATCACAGACCAATGTTACCCCCTTTCATGTAGTATGAGAGCCATACCTACACAGTCTATTCTATTGAGCTGAACTCCCCATCAGATAAAAATTTTTGCAAGATGCTGCACACAAAGATGCTGTACACATGCAACAGATCAGTATCTGCAAAAGATCAGTTCCTGCAAAATGCATTCATAGGGCTTGATTCACAAAAGAGTGCTAACTGTTAGCACGGCCGTTTTTCGCGCGAATTTTTGCATTGCACGCGCGAATTTTTGCACGAAACGATAACGTTTTAGCATGCAAACGTGTGAATTTTTACGCGAAAACGATATCGATTTCACGCGAAAATTAGCGTTTGCGCTCGAAAACGTTATCGTTTCATGCGAAAATTTGCGATTGTGCGCAATGCGAAAATTGGAGTTAGTTGTCTGCACTTGTCCTTCAAACCCCCCCCCCCCCCCCCCCCCGGAGTGTTGTATGTGAGCCAGCCCTGAGCTCTAAAGCTCACGGTAACCCATGCTTCACTCCTTTCTCATGTGGTGCCCCCAAGTTAATGCGCATGTAGCAGAACGCAATGGACATGAAGGTAAGTGCCTGTTTTTAATATTGGGAGGTGGGTGCGGACGGCTCTCCCCGGCGCTGGCAACGCTTGGGGGGGGGGGGGGGGTTCGCCTGCGCCCACCTAGCCTCCCCCTCCGGGGTGCCACTGTGGTTCCCAGGCAGCGAGAGAGCCTGGGACCCCGTGGTCCCCCCGGTTGTATAAAAAGGGGGCATTGGGAATCCTCCCCGTGGCGCTCCTCGATAGTGCTAATGTAGCATGTAGCAGTCTTGCTTGCAAATTTTCGCCTAAGTCATTTTCGCATCAAAAATCCCGTTTTCGTTTTTGGTGAATTTTCACGAAAATCTTCAGAAATATTTGCATTTTCGACGAAATGCATCGAAAATTCATTGTATGTGGATGCTTATGCCCTTATGCGGAAAAATGTCCACAATAATCCGCATGGAAATTCAGTTTATGCGGACGTTTATCGGAAAAATGTCTGCAATAATGCTCAAGAAACTTCTCTGAATGCGGACGCTAATGCCCTTATGCGGAGAATGTCCACAATAATACGCAAGTAATGCGAAAATGACTGGCATTAGGCGAAAATTAACGCAAAAAAATTGGATGGAAAATTCGCCTGTCAAAACGAAATTAGGTGAAAATTCGGTAAAAATTTGTCGAAATAAACTTTTGCATTTTCGCTCATCACTGGCATGTAGCAGGGCGACCGCTTTGTGGTATTGGTTTTTTGACTCTGCCTAGTTTGGCATGCAAAAGCAAATTTGCATGAGCATTGCTTCATGAATAGCCAATTAGGCCAGATTTGCAAAGCCAGACTTGCTAAGGTAAGGCCTCTTTTCCATGGACAGTTGATAGGCAGTAAAATGCCTCTCAAACTCTTACAACTGCTTACTGCTGCCTGGTAACTGCTTACTGCTGCCTGGTAACTGCTTACTGCTGCCTGGTAACTGCTTACTGCTGCCTGGTAACTGCTTACTGCTGCCTGGTAACTGCTTACTGCTGCCTGGTAACTGCTTACTGCTGCCTGGTAACTGCTTACTGCTGCCTGGTAACTGCTTACTGCTGCCTGGTAACTGCTTACTGCTGCCTGGTAACTGCTTACTGCTGCCTGGTAACTGCTCACTGCTGCCTGGTAACTGCTCACTGCTGCCTGGTAACTGCTCACTGCTGCCTGGTAACTGCTCGTTGCTGCCTGGTAACTGCTCGTTGCTGCCTGGTAACTGCTCGTTGCTGCCTGGTAACTGCTCGTTGCTGCCTGGTAACTGCTCGTTGCTGCCTGGTAACTGCTCGTTGCTGCCTGGTAACTGCTCGTTGCTGCCTGGTAACTGCTCGTTGCTGCCTGGTAACTGCTCGTTGCTGCCTGGTAACTGCTCGTTGCTGCCTGGTAACTGCTCGTTGCTGCCTGGTAACTGCTCGTTGCTGCCTGGTAACTGCTCGTTGCTGCCTGGTAACTGCTCGTTGCTGCCTGGTAACTGCTCGTTGCTGCCTGGTAACTGCTCGTTGCTGCCTGGTAACTGCTCGTTGCTGCCTGGTAACTGCTCGTTGCTGCCTGGTAACTGCTCGTTGCTGCCTGGTAACTGCTCGTTGCTGCCTGGTAACTGCTCGTTGCTGCCTGGTAACTGCTCGTTGCTGCCTGGTAACTGCTCGTTGCTGCCTGGTAACTGCTTGTTGCTGCATGATAACTGCTCACTGCTGCCTGGTAACTGCTTGCTGAGCACACAGCTCAACTTCACTGACCAACATGAGTAACCAAAAAAATGAAACTAAGCGGCAAGTACAGGTTCTACCGAAACTGAAGGAGAGAGAAAAGGAAACTTGCATGAGAGGAGGGGCTATAGCAGCACTCAGACAGTAGTTTGGGTGCCGTCAAAAGATGGAGCCCAATTTACTTAAAAACAGCATAATTCTGCAGCCGAGTTATGTGATGCCCCCCCCCCCCCCACTCGATGATGACTTGGGGGGGGGGGGAGATATTAATTAACACAATAGGGACATTTCACCTCTATAAGTTCGGGTTCCATGAAACCCACATTCGCATATTGGACAAAAAATTTTGTGGCTCCTATCTGTTTCCTTAAAGCACAAGTGGCTTTGAATTACCTGGCATGTATGGTTGCGCCATTTGCGCTCACAAACGGATGAGAACATGGCCACAAAGAGCAAAAGGATCCTGGGAAACTGTGGTGGGGTTGACAAGGATCTGGGGAGTCTCTGAAACATCAAGAGACTTCTCATTAATTAGGCAAGAGTCTTAAGCACCTTAAGACTCTTGCCTAATTAATGAGAAAATCCACCAAGCTAGATCGTTCGTTTTTAACGATCTAGCTCGTCCGTCGTTGGCCTTAATGGTCATTGGCTGTTTTTTTTTTCTTTTTAACGATCGTCGTTTAAAATGAGTCGTTTCAAACGACTATAGTCGCATGTGTGTACGCACCGTACACACATGCGACTATAGTCGTTTGAAACGACTCATTTCAAACGACGATCGTTAAAAAGAAAAAAAAAAAAAAAAAAAAAAAAACAGCCAATGACCATTAAGGCCAACGACGGACGAGCTAGATCGTTAAAAACGAACGATCTAGCTTGGTGGATTTTTTCCAATGAGGATAGTTTGCAAAAGTAGTACATGCGCATTTTGCTATTTCTCCTTGGAACTTTTTATTTTTTTGCGCAGGCGCAATAGTTGCTTTACATGATGTAACATTCGTTCTAACAATCAGATCGTTACACACCTTTAAAAGCTAACTTTACTTAGGTCGTTCTTTCGTCAATTAAAAGTTTGTTCGTCGTTCAAAACGAACGATCGTTGTATGTGTGTACGTAGCTTAACTTTTAAATGTATTTTTCCTCCGAAGTTGAGTAATCTTAACATGTTCGGTTTACCTCATTTTATTTGCTTTATGCTCACTTTAAACTTTCTTCTTCTCTACAAATCCATATCAAACCACACTGGGATACCTTGTCCTCCATGACGGTCACGTCAAGTGAGACAGGTGTGAAACAGTTAAACGTACCACACTCCCAACTGATTTCTTCCAAGCATCAACCCACCAGGAATTCTGAAATGCTTTCATTAGTGTTCCAACATCTTTCCAGTGTTTACTACATCTCCAATGACAAAAAGCTACCCCCACCCCCCTTTCTTCAGCCCAGCAGTCCACATCTGAAAATTAAAGTGTACAAATCATTTTTATGAGCACAAATGTGGCCATTATGCAAATCCGCAGCCAGGAGAAGACAATTTCAATAATGAAAACGTAACAGCTGCATTTAGCCGAACACCTTGATGTGACGGAGAAGAACCAACTGGCTCCCATTATTAACACACAAAAAAAAAAAAGAAAAAAATGCTAATTTATTTGGGCAGCCTGAGAAAGCAAACTACCGTTTTGTTAATGCAATGAGGTCCATGAATAATGCATCAGGCGGTAAATAGAATTAATTTGGAAAGAAAACTGAAAGGCAGACAGTCTTCCACAATAGAGATGTCACGCTACAAACAAATTAGCATAGGCTTCCACTCAACGCGGCGCTGGACACTGGGGGACAGACGGGCTCTCTGCTAGTGCTATAGTATGTATCTTAGGCTTGGTAGATACTGGGGAATCAACAAAACTCCATGCAAAATATTGACTTTGAGTGTTGGCTATGGAAAAGTTATATTTTTAACTTTTTGGGGTCAACTCATTTTAATCTCACTGAAGAACATAGGGGAACCTTGTTAAAGAGCACATCCTCCGATGTAACAACACAGAGCCTGTCATATCAGGCAGCATCGGGGGGGGGGGGGGGGGGGGGGGGGAGAGAATTTGTCCTCAGGGTTAACACTGATCCAACATAATCGGAACTCTGGTGACGCTTCGGTCCCCTTCTCAGGAATAAAGTTGCCAGGTTTACAATGTCTGACGAAGATCTTCGGAACCCTCCGCCTGCATTGCTGTGGCCCACCACCGGTTTTGCAACTTTAAAGAGACTCTGTAACAATTTTCAGCCTTTTTCTACTATCCTACAAGTTCCTATATCTATTCTAAAGTGCTCTGCTCTACTGCAGCCTTTTTTAGTTGCTCCATTGCTGTAATAAATCAAATTTACTCCTTTGTCAGGCCCAAAGAGGAAGTGGCTGTAATTGTTTACAGACAGGAGGAGGTTACACTGATAGCCCTGCTCTGAGTCTTTTTGAGTCTTTCACACACACGCTGAAAACTGAAAAGCAGAGCTCACACATTCCCTGCTCTCAGTAACTCGGTATCATCTACTGATAAAAGCTGATCATTGTGAGAAGCATAGCTCATAGACTATTGCAGAATGCAGACACAGACCTGCAATCAGTAATTACTACTAAAGATTGCAGTATTCTTTACAAGGTAAAACTTCTTCTAAACTATGAAATAAACTTTAAAGGCTGAATTTATTGTTAAATAATATTGCATGTTCCTGTATACTGCATTACAGTTTCCATGAAAGGTTATATTATGATGAACTTCCTGTTTGACAGCCATATTTTTTGTTTACAAAAACAGTTTATAAAACTGCTTTTTTGGGGGCCAGGATCCTCGTGGGGAGCAGCGAAAATGTGACAGAGGGGGACAGGAGATGAAAACCTACAGGCTGGTATGTTTGTTTATATAATGGTTTTTAGGTCACAGATTCTCTTTAAAGTCACAACGTCCGGAAGTGAACCGGCGGCGAGGACGTGAACATCAGCGAGCATTTTTTGCAACTCTTATATGGTCAGATCATAAGATGATGGAGTTGTTGAAAGTTAGACTAGTAACTGGGTGACTGCATTAAGTGTCGCACCTGCAGTCTTTTTTTTTTTTTTTTATTATGGATGTTCAGGCTGCCTTGGATTTATTACTAAAATTCTTGCTGAGGGAGCTGCATGTGACTGCAATAGCACAAACTAAATCTGCAAGCCTTTTGCTGTTCTCTAAACTTCATAAATATAGCCTTTCTCTGGTGTGTCTTAAGGCACCTCTACAAAATTCCTCTTTAAAGGGAACCTAAACTGAGAAGGATATGGATTTTTCCTTTTAAAATAATACCAGTTGCCTGACTCTCCTGCTGATCCTGGGTCTCTATTGCTTTCAGCCACAGCCCCTGAACAAGCATGTAGATCAGATGCTCTGACTGAAGTCAGACTGGATTAGCTGCATGCTTGTTTCAGGTCTGTGATTCAGCCACTACTACAGCCAAAGAGATCAGCAGAACTACCAGGCAACTGGTATTATTTAAAAGGAAACATCCATATCCCTCTCAGTTTAGGTTCCCTTTAAAGCAGATCCAAGATGAAAAACTAACTATAACAAGTAACTTCTCTATCTTATCTAAAGTTAAGATTGTTTACACAGCAACTCTAGCTGCAAACAGGTTCAACAGTATATGATTATTTATTCCTGTGACACAATGAGAGCGGCCACGTTCTGTTTGTCACATTACACACAGGCAAGCTGATCTGTATCTCCAGCCCTCAGCCTGTGAAAACTTCACTCCCCTCTCCTCCTGCCCTCTGCCTCTGAAATCTCTGGCTAGTAACCTCCTCCTCCTGCCCAGACTGAGCTCGCATAAGCCCGTGCTACTAAAACTCAGTGCCAAGGCACTCTGGAGAAGCTGTGGGCGAGGCTTGTTTAGTTTATAGGGAATTAGAGTATTAAAAAAAAAAAAAAAGTATTTGGCTTGAGGAATGCCCTATAAACTATATAAAAAAGGAACACAATTATGCAATGAGTAAACACACATTGCTGGTATGCTTTTCAAAGGTTGCCCAATACCTATACTTTGCCCTTTTCAGTTATTGCACGGTTTTTGTGACCACTGCACTCTTTCAGCTGCCAGACCCCCTCCAACGGGAATGGAGACAGAATGTGAGAAAGTTAGCCAAGTGTTAGAGTTAGAACGTTGAAGCTTTATTGCCGTCTCTCAGTTCATGTCCAGGGACCGCTAGGACTTTTTCTAAAATCATGGATCTTCATGGAGGTTCTAGGAAGTGCCAAGAAATTCCCCCAATAGAAAGATAGGGCTGCTCACCCTCACAGAAGGCAACAGAGCTGCTTTATCGAGGCAGGCAGTGAGGAAACTGGGGCACAAATCAGACAAACCAAATGGGTTTTAGGCTTCGGTTAACAGCTGGGTGCCCTGGTTCAGGGTTTCTTAACTCGGTCCTCAAGTACATGTTTTGCAGAAAACCACAAACATTCACAAGTAAGTCATTAGATACCTTCTGTTGATTTCCACAAAACACGTACTGTTGTGGGTACTTGAGGACTTCACAAACCTTGCTCTGTAGATCAGGTCCACTTTTGCTCCACTTCCCTTTGTTCTTATTTTGGTAAAGTTGCAGTTTGTAAAAGTTGGGCTCGTTTTTTTTTTTTTCTTTACATTGACATACTGGTATAACATTAACTTTTAGGTTGTTGCCGTGTCTTTTATGGAGTCACAATGAGAGCATTTTTCTATATTGAGATGAGCAGCAACATTGTATTCAGTTCACACATTAGACATCCAATCATGTGCAGAGGAATTCAAATAAAATATATATATATATATATATATATATATATATATATATATATATATATATATATATATATATATATATATATATATATATATATATATATATATATATATATATATATATATATATATATATATATATATATATATATATATATATATATATATATATATATATATATATATATAGTTAGCTATCAGGAACTCAACTAACCAGTAACCAGCAGTCTCAACTCAACCAACCAGCACAAATCGCCGGCAGTATTCACAGTGGTGAAGGACAACTTCTTAGGCGGTTAGTGGACTCTGCTGTGCTTAAAGACTGGGCTCCATGGCTCCCCCAAGGTTTATATACTTTCAAATTCAATTACTGCATTTAAACAGTTAATACAGAGTTCATGGTATGTATATGGGAGTAGGGTTAGTACTACAGTATGTTAGCTAAGCCTATTTTTAAATATCTAGGCCCTTATGCAATTACATTTTTTTTTTTCTCCTATGACATAAAAAACAAAACAAAACACACCAAAAAGAAGGTTAAAAAGTACTATCAAAATTATTTTGAGTATTTTCTTGCTTGCTGGCTTTTTAAAAGGCATTTCATTGACAAGTAGTGAACATATTACCTGGGAGAAAAGTCAGGAGAAAAAGATAATTGCATATGGGCCCTAATCTCAAGCAACCAAAAAGCACACTTGTCAGGCATCAGCCGATCCCAGTCGGAGCCGGATAACCAAGACTCTATTGTATGTATACAGAAAATATAACAAGGCCTTCTCTGCAGAGAATTGGATGGTTGAAGAGAATGTAGAGTAACCACACGTGCTACTTTATATAGAGGACATTGACATGGAGGGATGATAAACCTCGAGCTGTAGCCCACTAAAGGTGACCATAGACCTCTGAAGACCATTGGAAAACAGAAAAAAACAAACAAGGAGGAACACCTGACAGAATAGATATCCAGGACCACAAGAGGAGGCGACAGCATGGGCAGACACCACGTGGCTTAACCTGCTGAGCGGTCTGGACGAGCTCAGCTCGTCCAACACCGCCAGAGGCTGCCGCTCAGGCCCTGCTGGGCCGATTTTAATAAAATAAAAAGCAGCACACGCAGCCGGCACTTTGCCAGCCGCGTGTGCTGCCTGATCGCCGCTGCAGCGCGGCGATCCGCTGCGTGCAGCGGCGAAAGAGGGTCCCCCCAGCCGCCTGAGCCCAGCGTAGCCGGAACAAACAGTTCCGGCCAGCGCTAAGGGCTGGATCGGAGGGGGCAGACGTCAGGACGTCGGCTGACGTCCATGACGTCACTCCGCTCGTCGCCATGGCGACGAGGTAAGCGAAACACGGAAGGCCGCTTATTGCGGCCTTCCGTGTTACTTCTGGCCGCCGGAGGCAATCGGAAGAACGCCTCCGGAGCGCCCTCTAGTGGGCTTTCATGCAGCCAACTTTCAGTTGGCTGCATGAAATAGTTTTTTTTTTTATTTAAAAAAAAAACCCTCCCGCAGCCACCCTGGCGATTTAATCAGAATGCCAGGGTGGTTAAATTACCTTCAGACACAAGAGTCACCTGACCTGGTCATGTTCACATGGATCGGGTGACAGTCTGCTGGCAGTCAGACACTTCCAGTACAGTGCTGCTAGGACAGAAGCAAATAGGGAGCTTGCACAACTCTTCTAGATAGCCCTGGTCTTGTGTCTATTCATACCTCCACCCAACATAAACAAAACGTAATCACTCTGAGAACTAATCAGTGCAAAAACAGTGAAGGGATGGTACTTTCTGAAGGCAGCAGATCATGCTCAAGCCTCTGGCCATCTATCTTGGGCAACATAAGTGACTGGAAATAAGATTTTCAAATCAGTCCTATTATTTTACGTCCTGCACATCATGTGAGGGTGCCCGTGGTGACCAGAGAAATAAAAACAATCTAAACCAGGCAAACAAAACTACATACCATAGTAGAGGACTGGACAAGATCAGATTCGTCTTACAGGACCACTATTGCGAACATCGTAAAATATACGTAAACGCATTCAAATAAGAAGTACATCTCTTCCAGAGTAACATGAGCCATAAATTAATTTTCTCCTATGTTGCTGTCACTTACAGTAGGTAGTAGAAATCTGACATTACCGACAGGTTTTGGATTAGCCCATCTTTTCATAAGGGGTTTCTCAGGGTTTTCTTTATTTTCAAAAGCACTTAGCAAATGGTGGTTGCTCCGTCCAACCTCCCAAAAATGTGCAGCAATCAAAGAGGCTGGCCAGCATTTTTGTATAAATTCTTTTCAGGGAGTGTTTTTATACTGGATTAAAGGCCATGCACAGAATCCTCCATAGAAGAGATGGACTAGCCCAAAACCTGTCGGTTCTGTCAGATTTCTACTACCTACTGTGAGTGACAGCAACATAGGAGAAAAGTAATTTATGGCTCATTTTACTCTGGAAGAAACATACTTTTTATTTGTATGGGTTTACATGTATTTTAAATTTCAGTTAAGAGTGGTCCTTTAAGACTTTCACAGAGAGCAGAAAATGAATCTGACTGGCTACTACAGTGGGCAAATGTGTTTGATTTACTGGTACAGATGGTCATTGAGGTGCTAATAATTCTTAACTGCATGCAAAGTGTATGCATCTTGGAATCTAGCCAATCAAATGCACCTTCTGCTGGACTGGTTCGGCCCATTTCCAAGCTGGATCAAATCATACGCAAGCAGGAATCACTTGCATCTCACCGGCCATCTCTATCCTATAGGCCGGTGATCTGCAAACTTGGCTCCCCAGATGTTAAGGAACTACAAGTCCCACAATGCATTTGCCTTAATGAATCATGACCGTGGCTGTCAGACTCCTGCAATGCATTGTGGGATTTGTAGTTCCTTAACAGCTGGAGAGCCAAGTTTGCAGATCACTGCTATAGGCAAAATGACATTGAGGGCAGGCTGTTGCCTAGAGCAACCACAACTCTTTAACAAAACAAGGATCTGATTGGTTGCTGCAGGAGACCACTCTTTTTTTTTTTCTTAGCACCAACTCCCCTTTGAGTTGGTGCAATTCAACTCTGCCTGTTGGGAATAAAATAAATAAACCTTACCACTGTTTACAAACAGAGCCTTAGCAGTGCTAAAATCAGGAGTGAACAGTGAAATAGGTCTTCAGATGCCAACAGCAACACACAGTATGCATAGACCTCCGGCTCATAATGCAGGGATTTAACTATTGCATGAAACAAAGATAGAGAATTACGTACGTGGTTCATCATTAAATACAAAGTGATCATATAAATTACCCCCGTCCTAAAGCTCTTGATTGGCTCAAAAGAGAAAAAACAAAAAAAACAAAAAGACCAAAGATCTGTAAACCTCTCTCGCTCCATCTCTCTGCGGTAAACCATGTAGGAGGAGGAAGGCTGGGCTGCAGAAAGGGTTAATTCCCAGCAGCTTTCCTTTCACATGTGATCCACACTAAACCGCCTGCCCGAAAAACAGCCCTGAAGGGTTTTACAACAGCTCAATTTCGCAGCCTTCAGTTTTAATCCATCAGTTAGCATTGTGATCGGTCCTGACCTCGTCATCCGCGTGCAGGTGGTTGGACAGTTCCTGGAGGACGGCCGCCTTGCCGATCTGATCGTTCCGCCTCCGCTCCATGATCAGGTCCTCCAGGCTCTGAAACTCCAACGTGTGGCTCTTTTTCTCCGAAAGCTGGATTTTCAGCCGGTAGGGCTGCTTGCCTATCCTGATCTCCCCGCCGATCTTAAACTCCCTCTTGCCGTAGCGGCACCAGGCAGCGAAGCACTCAGAGTTCCTCCAGCTAAGCTCCTGGTCCTTGGCCCCTACTTGTTCCATGGCGTTCTGGACCACCATCTCCGGGCTGAGGGGCTTGAATTTGTACTGCTCGTTCACGATTCTGCCCCTCCTGCCCTGGCTGGCATCAGTCATGAAGCTGTTGGTGATCTCCAACCTGTACAGGTGCACCACCTGAAAGTCCCCCACGTACACCACCCAGTGGGGATATTGGTTCTTGGCGACGAATTCCACCAGGTCTCCAGGCTTGCACTTGTTCAGCAGGTTCTCCGGGGAGTAGGTAGTCACCTGGTCTGCAGATCCAAAACCCTTCTCGTAGATGCACTCTTCCCTGTAGTAGACAGAGCACTCCACCTCGTTGCAGTGGTCGTACTGCAGTTCTTCCTGTAGGGTCCCCTGCTTGGCAGGATCTGGCACCACCTCGTCCAGGTCATCGTCGTCCGCCGAGAAGATGTAAGAGACCCCTATCCTGGGTCCTTCGTCTCTGTCGACCCCCGTAGGATCTGCAGTGGGGACTTCCTTATAACTCAGGTGAGTCAGCTTTTCCACCTGGTTCCCCATCGCTCTGCAAAGAAACAACAACAAGCACCCATCAGAACAGTTCCTTCCACCTGTTGCAGCAGTAGCTGATTGCAGCAAGGTGCTGAGAAACCTGAGCTAGTACGAGGAAAGCGTACACCCCGGGGACAGAGGTTGGGCTGCTTTCATTTTCCGAGCTTAGACTGCAAATGCTTTAACCCTTTACCACCCAGAGAACAGCCCTTGACTACGAGGCTAAGTCAGTAAACATGGGAGAAAGCAAAAACAGAGACTATAAAAACATAAAAACCACAAAAAGGAAATACAAAAATAAGCAACGCTTCTGGATATTACGTTGCTTTCTAAACCTGATGCAAAACATTTAAAGGGACAGTGCCACCGTTTTTAGTTTTGAAAATGCAACTTGCATGGCTGTCATACTTAAAGGATACCTGAACTGAGAGAGATATGGAGGCTGCCATATTTCCTCTTAAACCATGCTGGTTGCCTGGCTGTCCTGTTGGTCATCTGCCTCTAACACATTAAGCCATAGTCCCTGAACTAGCATGCAGATAAGATGTCTCTGACTGAAGTCTGACTGAATTAGCTGCATGCTTGTTTCAGTTGTGCGATTCAGACACTACTGATGCCAAAGATGAGCAGTACTGCCAACTGGTACGGTTTACAAGGAAAAATATGGCAGCCCCCATATCCCTCTAACTTCGGTTGTCACTGAAATTCTTTGAGTCTCTCTAATCCATATAACAGTGTTTTCTGAGTTTGCTTTAAAGGACAACTGTAGTAAGAATATGGAGGCTGCCATATTTATTTCCTTTTAAACAATACAAGTTGCCTAACAGCCTTGCTGGTCTATTTGGCTGCAGTAGTGTCTGAATCACACCAGAAACAAGCATGCAGCTAATCTTGTCAGATCTGACAATAATATCAGAAACACCTGATCTGCTGCATGCTTGTTCTGGGGCTATGGCTAAAAGTATTCGAGGCAGAGGATCAGCAGGACAGCCAAGCAATGTGCATTATTTCAAAAGGAATAAACATGTCAGCCACCATACCCCTCTCACCTCAGGTTCCCATTAAACCCGCTGATCCAATGCTTGTTGGAGAGGTGTGTGACTGAAATAACTGATGCCAAGAGATAAGCATGACAAATGTGACAAATGACAGGCATTTTTTTTTAAAGGAAAAAGATGGCAGCCACCATACTCCACTCACTTTAAGTCTCCTTTAAATCTGGGGATAAACACATTCGTCTTTCTATCTCCCTTTATGACAATGCAGGTTGCCCGGCAGTCATGCTGACTGTTAGGTTTCAGTAAAGTCTGAGTCACACATGCAACCAGCATGCAGCCTGTAGGGTCACCATACTTGATCTGCGTTCTGATTCGAGATCTGCATTCTGAAAGCAGGAGGGGGCTCAGTACAACAGTCACCTTTTCAGCTAATCCACTAGGAGCACCTTCCAGACCTTGAAGTTTCCTTTAAGTCTCGGTTACGCAAGCCTCAAACTTGACCTCGAGAATAAGAGACGATATTGAATTGTAGCAACCACCAAAAAAGATTCAAGTTTCGCTGGCAGCGTGCACAGGGGGGATAAGAAGCTCTAGGGTCGGTCTCAAACATGGGGGTTCCTCAGAAGCCATTCTTCATCCTAAAGGAAACTGTCAGCCGATGAACTATGGTTCTCAGAGGGGTCCTGGACTCATGGAAGCTCGACACATGGTGTGGACCATGGCGAATCCTTTCAGCGACCACAGATCTCTTAAATCGTCTAGAAGACCAGCTTGTGCCGAGTTTAGGAAGAAAGGAGTATACAGAGACAAGGGGGGGGGGGGGGGGGGTGGAAATATCACAAAAACACATAAAACTTACCAAGGCACACTCTGGTCCCCTCCGTCCTGTGACTGGCAGTAGGCACTAGCTGAGGCCAGATCCAGGGAGGCACCATGGACAGAGCATGGTTGTGTGGCTGCCTAGCCAGGGACTCTGTGCAGAGGACTGATCAGAAGCAGATCCTGCTCAGCAACTGAAACAGCAGCAGATCACCTTATTGTATGAGACACGCTTTCCTACAGCAGCAGCCTGATACTCACAGCTCTCTCCCCTCCCATCCTGGGCAGCTAAGATCAGAGGAGTGACAGCTTAACTCTCTCCTGCCTCTGCCTGCACCCACACCGCCTGCACCCTGCCCAGCCAGCCAACCTAAAGACAACAGTCCTGCCACTACATCAGTGGAAGCCAGGAGCAGACTATGGAGCTTGGCAGGTTGCATTTCCTGTAGTCTCCAAAGTTTGGAAATATTTACACGGTGGGTGTGCAGGAGGCGACGTTCGTGCAAATTTAAAGGGACCTCCTGCTGAGAGATACAAAGAGGCTGCTGTCGCGGAATCACTTTATAAAGAACAAAAAGAGAGGAAAAAAAAAAAGCAAACGTTGAGGCTATGTTCACAGTGGGAGTTGTGTTCCTGCCGTCAAAGGGAGCGCAACGCATTGTGGAAGCAGCACCGCAAGTTAATGGTGCGTTGCAGTGTATACAGTGAAGCATATAGTCAATGAAAAGTATGCTTCACTGTAACTTGTGGGTTTTTTGGGATAGCGCCCTGCATGCAATTAATAGGTCGCGCCCCGTTATACAACAATGCACCTGTCAACATAGCTTTAGGGCCTGTTCAAACTGCGTTTGTAGAACACGTATAAATTCAAAGAAACGCAAGTTGAAAAACACATGCGTTTTTCTTGCGTTCGAATGCGTTTTCTATTGCGTTTTGCACACACGTGACCCAGAAAAAAAAAAAAGAAAAAAAAAAAAAGAATTATGGGAACCGCAGAGGGAAACGTACGCTAAAAAACGCAATAGTACGCGTTTTTTGATACGCGTCCATAGACTTTCATTGCGTCCGTTTCTATGCGTGACGCACAGAACTGTGTGCAGCAATGCGGATGAGAAACGTATGCGTCTTACGCATACATGTAAATGAGGCTATTAGAAAACATTAGTAGCCGTTTCTATGCGGAAAGTCTGCCTGTACGCGTTCTGTAAAAACGGCTAGGAACGCACATAGTCTGAACAGGCCCTAACACTTGGTTTACACTGCAAAAATCAGTTCTGCAATGCAATTTTTCCGAGTGGAATGTGCATTTTTCCACATTTCAGTCCATAGACTACAGTGTGCGTTCCCGCGTGTTGCGTCGTAAGGCGGCCGGGAACATCCTAGCGCACAACACACACATTCTCCCATTGGGGGTCAGTCGCAAACCTTAACCACCGATATACGTGATATAACGCGCTTCCATGCGTCACAACACAAGCACAAAATCACGTTAGTGAATGCATTGTCCAGTGTGAAAGAGCCCTTAAAGGGAACTTAAAGTAATTGAAAAAACAAGCTAGTTTAACTTTCCTGGGGCTTCTACCAGCCCCCTGCAGCAACCCTGTGCTCGCACCATCACTGAGTGATGCCCCCATAGCACCCCTCTTTTGGTTCGGGCTACTCAGCAAGTCGATGGCCACTGCGCTTGCGCTGTCCAGGCTGCGTTCGTCCTCAATAGCGCTCCCATCTCATCCTGCACAGTACAGATTGTGTCATACAGAGTGCTACCACAGGAGCACGATCAGGAGGTGCGCAAACCAGGGCCGTGCATCCAGGAGAAAGGGAGAATGCAGTGGGTGACAGGAAGATCGCGGCGTGACAACGCAGGCACAGGATGACTGGTACAGGGGGCTGGTAGAAGGTAGCCCCAGGTATGTTATTTTTGCATTTACTTTAATTTTCCTTTAAAGAGAACCAGAGACGAAGCACCCTCATGTATTTTATCGTATATATCAGTGGGAACATGACAGGGAACACCTACTCTGCTATTTATTTCATTCTTCACTGCTCATTCTGCCTGTTATCAGCTCTGATAAGAATCCTCGACTGAGCATTCAGTCTGGCTTTGCCCAGTAATGATTATAGCGGAGTCAGTTTCAGTTATGTCTTTTCAAGCCCAAGTCTGCCCCCTTGTGGCTCTGTTTTCCTGCCATTTATCCTCCTAGCAGGAATGTAGAGCCACAAGGTGGCAGAATTGGGCTTGAAAAGTCATCACAGCATGAAAGACAGTCATGTTTTATGTACTGGGCATCGAGGCTGGATCGCCGGTACTGAGATTCACCTAAAATTGTCAGCTCCATTCGCCACAATGTTTCCTTCTCGCTAGAAAAACTGGCAGCATGCAGCCTGTAGACTTTCAGGTTAACACCAGGTGTGTGGCGTAACCAATGTAGGTAGAAGGCAATGAACACTCTGCATGTTACACCGGGAACATTTCTTTTTGCTACGGCAGAAAGTACATTTGGATAATATGGTGGATGACACAGAAATGTGAACATACCCATACAGTCATGTGGACAAGTGCGTTTTACATGCAGCCATACAGCAATGTGCATAGTGTGAGCGCACTGATATTATGGGTACGGAGCCAGGTGCGTCTGACGTCACGGGATGCGGAAGTGCTAGCCGGCCGCATTGACTATACGGAAATCGTGAGCGGACACGCCGAGGGGGAACTACGGGACGCCGATTCCACCCGGAGAGGAGTGTCACCACTGGGACCTTGAGCCCGATACGCCTGAAAATCACTTTGCTACGTAAGTGCGCTCTATAGGCGCAGGCTGAAGTGTATTGATTTTATTTGTTACGCTATGAGAGTTTTTATATTTGTGTTTTACAAGCATAATCTGGATTAAAGCTTCTGAGTTTTACTGGAGAGCTGTTTGCCTGGTTTATACACCAAAACGCTAGATCCACCTGTTATCTGAGGTGGCAACCATCTGGTGAGCAGTTTGGCATTATTCACTGGGTTCGGCACGGAGGCACCACTTGTCACCTTGGGTGTTTTTACAAGGGCTTCACATGGTCTGGGACCAATTGACTGGCAGTAATGCACTATGTGCAGTGTGTTTGTTTTTTATAGATCAAAGAGTTTGAAGAAGAGGAGTGCTGACATACATCATTCTCTATTATGGGTACATACCACTACTTTGTGCGGCTGGGCCCCGATGCAGTCGCTACCTCTGCAACCCCTATTGCCACGCCGCTGCACGCACTACAGTCAATAAAAAGTGGACCTGAACTCAGAACTTCCCCTCTGCTCTAAAAGATAGGCAACAGCATAACCTTTAAAGAAAAATATCTCTTTGTTACAGCTAATACAAATCCTGCAATAAATCTGCAGTGTGTCTACTTCCTGCTTTCATGGAAGCAGACATATTGCTAACATCCTGTTTTTACTAATTAACTTCTCTGCCAAGGCAGATATGAAATTACACTTGTGATTAGTCACAGATGAGGGGGAAATAGACAGGCTAGACTCTCTAAATACATACAGGGTGCATTTATCTAGGTTTTCCTTCTGTCCTGAGCAAGAGTTTACTGTAATAGTAAATACGGTACATCAAGGGACCTGGCCAAGTAGTTTACTGTATTAGAATTGGTCATACATTGTACAGTCATACAGGTGCACGGTCAGGACCTGGGGATGGAATTTATTACATCTGGGTCTACCAAAACCAGATTCTTCTGTAGTAAAATTGGCCATCACTGGGCAATCAAAATTGAATGGCATGTACGCTGGCCTAGCAAAGCAGGCCCTGTGTATTCTCATGGTTGTGTGGGTTTTCTCGTGGTCAGTGCTGCTCAAATCCGATCCGGGAGACATCCGGATAGTTGCTAGCCGGATGTCTCCCAGTAAACCTGTGCGGGGTGGGCGGGGATTGGGGGGGGGTCAATCTTACCTGTCTGACCCTCTGCACCTTCCACGATGCGGTCCAAGCGGCGGTCACGTGATTACAAATACTTCCTTCTTTCGGGTTGAAGGAGGAAGTGTTTGTAATCACGTGACGCGCGTGGAGCGCATCGTGGGAGGCGCCGAGGGACAGACGAAGAAGACGTCAGACAGGTAAGATTGACAGCCCAGGTTTACTGGGAGATATCCGGATGTCTCCCGGGTCGGATTTGAGCAGCCTTACTCGTGGTGCCTTAGTTCTTTCTCCTACTACCCACAACCAGGTCCTTAGATGAACTAGCTTCTGATTAGTCCTAGCAAGCGATTACACAATAAGGAATAGAGATGTAATCAGAATTCCAACCGGTCAGGTTTTTCTTGCTCTAGAAGGATTTTTGGCCCCTTGTACACCGCTGGGTCATTGCACATCCTGGAAAATCAGGGGAAAAGTCATAGTGAGGGTCATGTGTGTGATGTAGGACACATACAGTACGGAAAAATAGCCACGACCGACGTTTCCCGGGACCTCAGCGCTCTGAGGTCTCTTGATGGCAGAGTTCTTGTGAAAAGCGCTCTGCAGTGTCTCTGTCCTTAAATTGCAACTGTCGAGCATAAAATCAAAATTCAATTCTTTATTTTTATCTGGTAAACAAGTAATACGGATGCTAATCACGTAATCCAAAAGTTAAAAACTTTTCTTGTTTTGTGGTACGTTGCCGCACAAAGGAAGTTGCATGGCATGCTAGGTTGTCTTTTTTTTGCTTCTGTACATTAGTTAAGTCTGAGGGGAAATAAAGAAGCACAAAAAAAAAAAAAAACCCAGCATGCCCTGCAACTTCCTTTGTGTGGCAACGTACTAAATAAGAGTCAGGTAAACTGGGGAATGATCATTTGTAAACAAGAAAAGTAATAGAGATTTAAATTGTTTGGATTGCCTAGTTAGCATCCGTGTTACTTGTTTACCAGATAAAAATAAGGAATTTAATTTTGATTTTATGCCCGACAGTTACACTTTAAAGGACATCCGAGGTGAAAATAAATTAATGAGCTAAGCAATTATATATATCCTCCTTCTCAAAATTACTTTTTTTAAGCTATCCCAAAGTTTTATTTTATATTTAAGGCCTCCTTCACAGTAGGATGTTGCGGTTTGATGCGGTGTTAAAGTCGCAACGCAAATTACAACACAACGCCCCACAAAAGTCGCCCCACAACTAAATGCCCCGTTATCGCATACAGTAGAGCATATAGGCAATGAAAAGTAGGCTTACAAGTCATTACTGAGCATGTGCAAACAATCCAACGCAGGTAATAACGTGTATAACGCACAGCATGCAGCACTTTCTAATAAAGATACACACAAACGCAACATGTGCACTGTGAATGTCGCACAGACTTAATATTGCTGTGTGTTAGTCTGCGTTGAAACATTTTATAACGTGCGACTTTAACGTCGCACTGTGAAAGAGGCCTCAATCTACTTTTTAAGTTTTTATTGTTTCATTGTCTCTGCTCAAAAGACACATGCATGGAAGTATCCCAGAGCTAAAATCTATGAATTATTGTCCCTATTTGCTCTTTCCTTCTCTCAGAAGCCATTTCCTGCCAGGAAAAGGTGCTTATGGCTGTAATTCCTTAATCAGTGTAGGTTACATTATAGTCTGACCCAGACAAAAACTCATTTACATACCTGATTTGTAACTCTTTCAGGCAGAGAAAGAAAAAAAAAGGAACATGCATAGTTATTAGCGTGCTAGGCACTTTACATACACATGTCTCTCATCATGTCACCTCGGGTATCCTTTAAGCTCAACACACACCATACAATCTTGGTTGTACAGATTTACCAAATCCACTTGTCTGTCAATGTTCTGTGCAATATTTTTCTAGAGGCTAAATTCACATATGACATAGTGTGAAAGGCTGCATTTTATGTCATGGTTTATGTTAATTTTGTGGCGTTTTAGGCTGCTTTCACAGTTAGACGTTACAGGCGCATGTTAGAGCAGCCTGTAACGCAGCCCACCGCACAGTAATGAAAAGTCAATGGGCCGTTCACAGTGCCCACGTTGCCTTACATTGTAACGCAGCACGTCAAGTGAAAGTGCTGCGTGCTGTACGTTATAAAAGCGGCTAAGCCGCGTTAGACTGTTTGCACATGCTCAGTAGTGTTGGAGGAGGAGGTCTCCCCTCCGCCTCCTCAGCCAGCCACATGGCTATTTAATATTCACTGCACTGAGTGACATGCAGTGTTTACTTCCTGGAGCGGCCGCTCTGTGCGGCGATTGACTGGCGGGACCACGTGATGCCGCATGCGTCCAAGAGTACGCATCACGGACGCCAGAGTGAGCTGCACAATATGGCTCAGTCTGACGTCCGCCTCTAACACCACCAGGCGTTGCGTTAGGGGCACGTTATGCGACCATAACGTCCCCTCAGGGCTTGTTTCCACTGTAGCGGTGCGGAATCGCCTGGATTCCACCGCAGAAGAAATCGCATGTGGCTGCGTTTCCGCATGCGGATTTAGCCGCGATTTCGCATGCGATTTCGCATGGCAAGGAGCCAGGCGATTTTAACCATGTCACTGCCAGAGTAAAGTTCCATAGCAAAGCATGCGAAATCGCACGCGAAATCGTGGAGAAATCCGCATGACAAAGCCGCATGCGATTTCCCTAATAAATACATTAGCGGCGATTCGCATGCATTCCACTCGCAGGCGAATTCGTTGACTCTTTTGTGCGTTTTTTTACCGCTGAAAAAAACGCACCTCAACAACGCTACAGTGGAAACAGGCCCATCCACTTGCATTACATGTGCGAATCCGCATGTGTTGGACACATGCGGATTCGCGATAGTGGAAACGAGCCCTAAAACGCAACGTCCTGGTGGGAAAGTAGCCTTATTTAGTGTTTTTACTGCGTTTGTGATGCCTTTTTCATGCGTTTTACTGCATTCGCATATACAAAACGCATATGCGTTTGGAAGAAAACAGGAAGCAAAAAAAAAAACCTAAAAAATATATATATTTTTTGGGGAGAAAAAAAAAAAAAAAAAAAAAAAAAAAAAAAAAAGCATATAAAATGTATGAAAACTCATACCATTGCGTTCCCATTGACTTTCATTATGTGCGTTTTGGCAGCATTCCTGCATATTATGCAACAAAACCAGTGTTTTTGAAAACGCAGCTTTAAAAACGCATAGAAAAAGCATTTGCGTTTTTATACGTTTTTTTATGCGGCCAATAGACTTTAATTCGAAGCAAAAACACAGAGTTTTCCGCAACGCTAGCGTTTCTGCTATGTGTGCACCCAGCCGCAGGGATTTTCCGCACACCAGGTGTTTCTGCAAGTGGGAAAACGTGTGGGTTTTTATACTGAAGACAATGTAAATGGATAGAGAAAGCCCACAAATTGGCCCAATTCCAAGCTGAATACCATTAAAGGGCAGCTGAGCCAGGAGGAAAAAAAAAAAAAAGTTAACTCTTACTTACCCGGGGCTTCTTCCAGCCCCCCATAGTTTTGAGGCCCCACTGTCATGCAGCTGTCGCCCTTATAAAAGCGTCTTGGTCACGTGCCACAGCGCTTGCGTTGTCCCAGCTGCGCACATGCTTACAAATCCAGGCTCAGCGATTGACAAATTTTAGCTCTTCAATGAAGCAGTAGGAGGGACAACAGATTTTGAATACTATGAGCAGATTGTGTAGGTTAAAGCCTTGCACACACAACCAATTTTGATTGGCCAATTTGAACACTGCCATGAGTGCTTACACGCACAATCTGTCCATATTAATCAAAGTCTCTTAGTATATGGAGGTGATAAAATTGCTCAGAAATTGGCCAATTAAAATTGGAAGTTTGTATGCTCCTTTCACAAAAGGCAGGGGATTAACCACCAACTCTCCCTAAAAAAAAAAAAAAAAAAATCATCATTGGTTCCCCTGTTCCATCCAACCTCCCCCTCCCCCCCCCCCCCCCCCTCATTGCAGGGAGAAGCATATATTTCACTGCTTCCAGTCTCCCCGTCTTACAACAGCCACTCACTCTACGGGCTGGTGCACACCGGAGCGGTTCTGGAGCGTTTTTTTAAAACTCTTGCAGGGGGAAAACCGCTTGGCTAATGAAAGTGAATGGGACGGTGCACACCAGAGCGGGTCGTGTTTTCCACAAAACGCAAACGAGGAGGCTGCAGCATTTTTTAGATTTCTGAGGCGTTTCTGCCTCAATGTTAAAGTATAGGAAAGTGGAAAACAGCTCTGAAAAGCACTAGATCAGAGTGGTTTTCCAGGTGGTTGTGTTACAGAAGCTGTTCAGTAACAGCTTTACTGTAACAATATATGAAATCTGCTACACAATAACGCTCCGAAACCGCTAGGCATGTTTAGAAAGCCTCTGTAACATGCCTAGAATCGCTCTGAAATCTGCTTCAAAAACCTCTAGCTTTTTGCAGATCTGCTAGAGGTTTTTGGTGTGCACTGGGCCTATGCTTTATACCCAGCCCCTGATCACATGACACAGATCAGGAGCCGTAAGGTGGCAGCATAGAACATACAGTTTCCGGCAGTGCTGGTCGTAATGGAAAAATCTACGCTTACGGATCATTACGCGTAATTTTACGCTATTACGGTTACGGCGTAGGAAATTATCTACGGTTCATCACTGTAATTACGCGTTAACTTATGCAGTTACGCGTAAGGATACCGTAATGTAGGCGCTTACACTACGATGTTACGCGTAGTGCCGTAATACCCATTAATGCGTATTTTTTGACGCATACGGACGATGCGTACGCAATAGCCATCAATGTGACAGTTATTGCGTACATATCATTCGTATGCGGCAAAACGTACGCTTATACTGAAGGGCGGGAGAAGATACTATTGGTTGCTTAGGATGTTGACTGATTGGCTACTCTTAGAAAAGGGGAGTTTTTACGTTAGTAGTTACGCGTAAAATTACGCACAAGTGTTCGTAAAATTACGCATACCTAGCAATTACGGTAGACAGTGTAATTACGATACCACTTAACTGCTTACGCGTAAATAATTACGCGTAAGACCGTAAGTTACGCGTAGCGCTTACGCGTAAATTTACATTGAATTACGATGCCTAATTACGCTCATGCGTAATTTCGGCCCAGCACTGGTTTCCGGGATGAAGAGGAGACTGCAGCACTGGAGCAGGCAAGTATTACACTGCAAGGTTGGTGGACAGAGTGGCAGGTTTCCATAATCCTCCTTGTAATCATGGGGACTGTTGATACACCATATATCTAGTGATGATGGGCAGATTCGACCAAGAGACAAAATCTCTCTATTTCATGTTAAAATAGATCAGGAATCAGCCTTGTGAAGCCACCTTGCCTTACCTACCTCCTAATGTAAAATGGTCCCATACACCCCCCCAAGTGCACTTTACTCTACATGTCCGTCGCTGGCTCCGTCCGCAATTTGCATACATGCGCCCCTCGTGGTTGCGTGTGCGCGTGACATCACACATGCACAGAGCCACATTTTACATTAGGAGGGACAGCTCTGGGGCATACTTTTGAAATCGGCGCCGGTAGACTTGGGCGCAGGACACAGCCGGTATATGGCTTATCCTGCTGCTGCACAAGTCCCGGCCGTGTTAATTACTATTCCCCCTCCAGGCCGCCATGGATGGTGGGGAATGATAATTAGTCTTCCAGTGATTACTGGAGGCCGAATTATTGTGCTGCGTAATATGTTGGCGCTATATAAATCTAATAATAATAATAATAATAATACGTTTTTTTAAGCAACTTCGCCTCAGTCTTCTGACGGCGTCGACGTTACTCACTGAGCGCCGCTGTAGATGTAATTCCCATTATAGTCTATGGTGGCACTGGCTGCTCCCAAAACTAGCAGCGCTGAAAAGCACTGCACCGGGGGCTTTAGGGCACGTTAGGATATGGCTAGTGTTACCGCCATGCACTCGATCGACCGCGAAGGCCCGACATATTGCAACATGTACGATCAATACATGCGGCCAATTTCAGGGTCACATGCTCGATCAAGCATGTTCAATAGATGTATGACCACCACCGTCACATAAATTTACCCAGTGGCGTAGCAATAGGGGGTGCAGAGGGAATGACCGCATCGGGGTCCTTGGGCAAGAGGTGCCCACACCTCAAACACAGTATTAGCTTAGCTATTGGTCCTGTGCTGATAATATTCTCTTTCTATAGTTGATTTGAATAGTAGTAATCATTAAACTGTTTCCCTCCCCCTTTTTGCACCTCTGACACTGTGGTTGTCCTCGATTGGTTTTGGTGCGCCGTATCAATTGTTATCTATAGTATTCTTGGGGGGGTCCCAATGCTAAACTTGCCCCGGGGCCCACAGCTTCTTGCTACGCCACTGTTGCAACCGTCAGACCACTTACCTAGGGACAGGTTAAAAATTTGAGAAACCCCAAAACTCCAAATTAAAAGTAAAAAAGTCCTCGATCAACAGGAAGCAAAAGTCAGCTGAGCTGAACTGGAACACCGATAATCAGATTTGGAAGGTTAATAATGGGAACCTAAAAGCTTGATTAATTAATCAATCAAGCCATCAGGTATCAATTATCCTTCCAAATCGTTTAGTCCTGTGCAACATTCTAGCTCAGCCCACATATATTCCACTTCCTGTTTAAAAAAAAAAAAATAATTAACAAAATACCTCCTCAAATTACAGCTAGTAAGAATAGTCGGCTCTAGTCTAGTTTAGTGGATCCAGCAGGAAACCTCATTCGAAAATTCTGCTAACGTGGTTGGGTGGGCTGCACCCTCTCGAACTCCTAGGCTTCAGATAGGTTGCAGTAAACTATGCCCACACTATTTGGCCAATCGCAAGGCTTCGTGCTGCAGAGGGTGCTGTGATTGGATAACTGTGTCTTATGAAGTTTCTTGCTGAGTCCTCTAAACTAGACTAGCGCCGATTAGTTTGATAGATCTATAAAGGGCTGTGTAAGGCTAGGAGCACACTTGTTTGAATCACGCACAGTTTTGCCACAGAGTGGAAATCACACTTAAAGGTCAACTGTAATGAGAGGGATACGGAGGCTGCCATATTTATTTCCTTTTAGACAATACCAGTTGCCTGGCTGCCCTGCTGATCTTTATGGTTGTAGTAGTGACTGAATTACACCAGAAACAAGAATGCAGTTAGTCCTGTCAGATCTGCCAATAATGTCAGAAACACTTGATCTGCTGCATGCTTGTTCAGGGGCTATGGCTAAAAGTATTAGAGGCAGAGGGTCAGCAGGGCTGCCAGGCAACCGGTATTGCTTAAAATGAAATAAATATGGCAGCCTCCATATTTCTTGTTACAGTGGTCCTTTAATGAATGTCAATGGGCCGAATTGCAAATCACAGCTTTCTGCTATTTCCAGTTTTCCCTATTTACAAATCGCACAGCAGGTTGGTTCTTTCCGCATGCTGTAGGCAAATCGCAATGCTTTCCTTTAGCGCCACAAAGCTGCATGCGATTTGCAACTTTTTTTGTAAAGGAATTAATGATACTGTAGGTTTTCAATGGTTTTAATATGCAGATTAGAAAAAAAAGGCTGTACTTATCCGTTAGCCGGGCGCATCCAGCAGGTGGCGCTAATTACTATTCCCCCTCCAGGCCGACATGGATAGTAGGGAAAGATGTAACTCTGGTGGAGTTTTGTCGCCACCTAGAGGATGCGCCCGGCTAACGGATAAGTACCAAAAATGCAAACATATGAAAAATGCAAAACACACCCACAAAGGCATACAAAGATGCGATTCCGAAAACGCAAATCACAGAGAAAAGCACAGAAAGGCCCCATTCACACTGGAGCGCTTTTCGGGCGATTTCAGCATCGCATGAAATCACTACCGGGTACTTTTCCGTTAGCCGGGCGCATCCGATAGGTGGCGCTAATTGCTGTAATAGTCATGTAACAAAACTGTAATGTAACCAATTCTATTGTGTTTTTTTACTGGCCGTCTCGCTGCGGCCAAATGTATTATCAAAAGTAAGTTAACTGAATTAATTTAAGCCGGCAGCAATGTAAGAGATGAAGCCGCCGGCTTCGGCTCTCGCTCTCCTCCCCCTTGCCTCTCTCCTATAGAATACTGGCAGCCAGAAGACATGCGTGTCCTCCCAGAGTCGTCTGTCGCGGCAGGGGAATCCTGCCGTTCTTGCAGAGCGGGTGCTGGCAGAAGCAATGTCTGCAGCCTCCCCGCTTTGCTTGTTTTCTTGCGACGAACGACTCTCGGGGACACGGGGAGGCTGGGGAGGAGAGGAGGAAGAGGCTTCATCTGTTACATTGCCGCCGGCTTAATTGAATTCAGTTAACTCACTTTTGATAATACATTTGGCCGCAGAGAGACGGCCAGTAAAAAAAAAACACAATAGAATCGGTTACATTACATTTTTGTTACGTGACTATTAATGTAATTAGCGCCACCTATCAGATGCGCCCGGCTAACGGAAAAGTACCCACTACCGTTTTGAAAAGCGCATGTGCAATGTTAGTCTGTGGCTGTTCTCATTTAAGCATTTTGCGATTTGCAGTGATTAGCTGAAACACAAACATGTAGCCTGCAGCATTTTCTGAGCGATTAGCGCTTCAATGTTAAAGATAGGAGCTTTTCAAAATCGCCCCAGAAGCACTGGCCTGTTTACAATCATCAGGGTTTTTCCAGCGCTTTTACCCAGTAAACATTGCAGATTACCCACAAGACAGTGCAGAGTACCCAGAAAACATCTCTGTTTCCTGTCTAGCGGCCATTTCCTGTATGGGAGAGAGAGACACAGCGTGGAAGCAAGGAGAAAGGCGAGTGGAGGAGAGCGGCAGCCTGGAATCCAAGCAGAGTGGCCAATAGAATTCATCTGCATCCAATCAGCCCATTAAATCAAAAGAAAACAAAAACAGGCTGTGTAGGCCCAGCAATTGCAAAACACAAATCGCTAAAAACACAGAAAAAAACGCTTCCCATACAGTGAGTGAAATATCGCTGAAAAACCTCTAGAGGAAAACACCAGAAAAATCACTCAGTCAGCATTTGTGTTTACCAATTTCTAGTATAAATGGGGCCAAATGGACATGGCAGGAATCTCATGGTTTTCTGCACAGACAAGTGGGCTCCCAGCCTAATAAATAATACACTCCCAGACAGGACCACCGACAGCTATAAAATCCTAGCATAGGGTCCAACCCTTCCCCATGCAATAAAAAGAAATAAATTCTTGTCTGAGGTCGGTTTTTAATTCCAGGTATTCAAGTCCTGACTTGTTTTAGCTTAATAATGCAATTTCAGGGCTTGTCGCTTGCTCTGGCTGCCTGTTCTGCAGGGAAAGCTAAAATTAATTGAAATGTGGGAACGCTTTGTCCTGCGGTTCACATAAAGTTTTAAGCCACTTACAGAGCTCCTGTGAAATGCTGCTAACCATCAGCTGGCTGGGCTGGAGGCCTTATCAAGAGGCAGACAGGTGCACACTGACACACCCACACAGCCGCTGACACCTGCAACATGGAAGTGCTAGCGTGTGACCTTGAGTATGCGAGCGGTGTGACTCCACACTCAGGTTACATAGTTCACAGCGTGTTTACGGACTTCCTGTTTAGTCCTCATTACCCAATCCTGACTCACACCTGACATAACTGCAAACATAAGATATATTACTGTACAGAAAATCCTGCTTCTGAGTGACAGCAGACACAACAAGCAGAACTTAAAGGACAACTGTAGGGAGGCTGCCATGTTTTTCTTCCTTTTGTGCAATACCAGTTGCCTGGCTGTCCTGCTGCTCCTCTGTCTCTAATACTTTTAGCCATAGACCCTGAACAAGCATGCAGCATATCAGGTGTTTCCGACATTAATGTCGGAACTGACAAGATTAGTTGCATGCTTGTTTCTGGTGTGATTCAGACACTTCTGCAGCCAAACAGACCAGCAGGGCTGCCAGGCAACTGGTATTATTTAACTACTAGCCGACCGTGTCACACCGATGGGAGTGGCCGCGGCGGCAGCCCCAGGACCGCCTAACGCCAATCGCCGTAAAGTCCTGGGGCTCTGTGTTGCAGGAGATCGCGTGCAGGCGGTGCGTGCATCTCCTGCTTGATGGGCGGAGCGGAGCCCATAGGGTTTCATTACGCTAGCGCTTTTAAAAAGCGCTAGCATTTGAGCGTTTTGCTGAAATCGCGGCAAAACGCTCTAGGGTGAATGGGATCTCAGTCTCGCCGCTCCCCCGCCTCCTGCATAGCTCTGGTCCCCGCCCGCGTCCCTTCCCTCCCCGCTGATTGGAGGGAAGGGACGCGGGCGGGGACTGGATCTAGGCGGGGGAGCGGCGAGAGTGACAGCTGCAGATGTAAACACAGCCCGCTGCGTGTCAACAGCGCGGCTGTGATTTATGAGGGATTGCAGAGTGCAGGGGGAACTTAGGGGGGAACTGTATAGCAACAGAGGCTGGGCAGTATAGGCAGACCCAGCCTCTGTGTGCAGATAGCATTGTCAGAACCCCACCTCGGGTTCTCCTTAAATACTGATTTTTGTTTTATCACCTGCTAGTACCTGGTGATATTCTTCCCTTCCCATTGAATTAAATGGAGTCCAGAGGCTTTAGTGCTGTGTTTGCTGGACTTTAAAACATTTATTTTTGTGAAAAAAAAAAAATCTGCATTTTTTTCCGCATGTTTACTGACTGTTGTACATGGTTTCCGACGCTTCCGCACTTTTTTCCGCCATGTACAAAAATATTTAGTGAAATGCGTAAATTACTGATGGCGGTAATTTTGCGGAAAAAAAGTTGGGATCTGAGAAGACTATTAGCTGCGTGCAGTGGCGGAAAATTGTACTGGTTAAGGGCTCTGCCTCTGACATAGGAGACCAGGGTTTGAATCTTCCTATTCTGTAAGCCAGCACCTATTCAGTAAGGACATCTTGGACAAGACTTCCTAACACTGCTACTGCCTATAGAGTGCACCCTAGTGACTGCAGCTCTGGTGCTTTGAGTCCATTCGGAGAAAAGCGTGATATAAATGTTCTGTGTCTTGTCTATTTGTTTATGGTGTGATTCAGACACTACTGCAGCCAAATAGATCAGCAGGGCTGCCAGGTAACTGGTATTGTTTAAAAGGAAATACATATGTCAGCTTCCATATTCTTCTCACTACAGTTGTCCTTTAAATGAGACAGGGCCGTGTAAAACATAAATGTTGTTTATTAATTAGTATGGATGGTTAATGAGATGCAGGATTATGCAAATGTATGCCTACAATCCGACGATTTAGTCAGCACAAGAGATGGTCGGCACATTTCTGCAGGATTCCGGTTTTCGAAAGATGGCCTTACCACGGTGGAAATCGGTATGTGGAAATCAGAATTACATGCAAATACCGCGTTACCACAACTCCAATCTCCGTTTTCCATTTTTCCAATGTTCCTGATTTTCCAATTTCCGAGGAGTATTTTATTTGTCTTCAAATAATCAAAGAATGCAAAAATTACAAAAAATCAGAAATCGGAAAAAAACGAAATCTTGTGATTGGTCTAAAATTACCGCGGTGATCCGATTTTGGCGGAAAAATTCAGCATTCTCTGATTAGTTCAACGCTTCCGAGTTCTGTGAGTGGGCTGAAATGATCAAGTTGCGGTAAATCAGATTTCTGCGGAATTCCGCTTTTTCATTTTCTAACTTCCGAATTCCGATCGGAAATGCAGAAATTTAAACCAGAGCTGGTGAATAAGCAAGAATTGATACTTAGGGCTGATTAAATCCGGATCCGGGAGACACCTGGATAGTTGCTGCTCGGATATCTCCCAGCAAACCTGTGCAGGGTGGGCGGGGGGCAAGCTTACCTGTCTGACATTTTCTTCGTCCGTCCCTGGTGCCTCCCACGATGCGGTCCAAGTGGCGGTCACGTGATTACAAACACTCCTTCTGGGTTGAAGGAGGAAGTGTTTGTAGTCACGTGATGCGCGTGGACCGCATCGTGGGAGGTGCTAGGGACGGACGAAGAAGACGTCAGACAGGTAAGCTTGACTCCCCGCCCACCCTGCACAGGTTTACTGGGAGATATCCTGATAGCAACTATCCGGATGTCTCCCGGATCCAGATTTGAGCAGCCCTATTGATACTTACCCGAGGCTTCCTCCAGCCCCATACGCACGTCTGAGTCCCTCGCCGTCCTCCTCCGGTCTGTGGTTCAGCCGCTATTAGCCCCAGTAACAGGCTCAGTCGGGTCCAGTCCGGGTTTACTGCACATGCTCAGGAGGTCCCGTACATTCGCAGAAGACCCAGACTGACGCGACTGACCCAGTTCCCGGGGCTGATCGAGGCTGAAAGGCAGACCGCTGGAGGACGGCGTGGGACTCAGACGAGCTTATGGGGCTGGAGGAAGCCCCAGGTAAGTATTGATCCTTGCTTATTCACCAGCTCTGGTACACTTTAAATTCCGCGGAATCGGAATCAGCATCTCTACTCTCCATTACATTTGCACTGAAAGTAATACACAAGCTGAACAGAAGGCTTGTGTGTTTCTCACCAAAGGTGGAATTTCAGTTTGAGCCTTCTTGAAAAAGCCGATATAAACCAAATTCATCTTCACAAAAGTGTAAATAAAATGAATGCCGTGTTTTATCTATCTATGCATTCCTGGCATTTCTTGCTTAATCAATCTGCCTAATAAAAACGTGCATTCCACAAATGTCTGCGGAGAATCACAGAATGAATCAGCACACTTGTTGCAGCTGCCCTTTTAACCCCATCGCTGCTCTTTAAAAGTTACTAAAGAGACGCTTGGGGCAACAGATAAACAGTGAACTGCTAATCATATATTCAACAATGAGTATTCTTCTAACAAACACCCCCTTAAAGTGAACCAGAGACGAAGCACCCTCATGTATTTTACTATATATATCAGTTGGAACCTTAGAGAAAATGCTCTCGGTTTCATTCTTCACTGCTCAGCCTATCTGTTATCAACCCTGATAAAATCCCCGACTGAGCATTCAGTCTGGCTTTGCTCAGGAATCTTTATAGCTGAGTCATTATAGCAGAGCCACAAGGGGGCAGGCTTGGGCTTGAAAAGACATCACAGAAGACAGACTCCGCTGTAATGATTCCTGAGCAAAGCCAGACTGAATGCTCAGTCGGGGATTTTATCAGGGATGATACGAAGCAAGCTGAACAGTGAAGAATGAAACAGAGAGCAGGGTAGGTGTTGTCTCTAATGTTCCCACTGATATATATGGTAAAATACATGAAGGTGCTTTGTCTCTGGTTCCCTTTAAGCAGGGCCGGTCCTAGACTTTTTTGCTGCCTAAGGCAAACTTCTGACGATAATTGGACCATGCCTTGTAAGGTTTTTTCGCCTTCCTCTGGATCAACAGGGATATGTGAGGGAGCAGGCTGGTGTTGTACTTTGTTCTCTGGTTGAACACGATGGATTCACAAACATGAGTGATAAAATCGCTTCTCAGCGGACTGCCAGCCGCTTGCCTCTGCAGTGGGGGATGACGCGCTGTGGCCAGCAGCGCGATTTCCGATGGCTTGGAATCCGTCTCACTGGGAGGTGGGCGTCGCTGGAGTGTCAATCGGCGTGTGACGTCATTACGCGTTTCGGCGCACAGCGCCTTCGTCAGATCTGACGAAGGCGCTGTGCGCCGAAACGCGTAATGACGTCACACGCCGATTGACACTCCAGCGACGCCCACCTCCCAGTGAGACGGATTCCAAGCCATCGGAAATCGCGCTGCTGGCCACAGCGCGTCATCCCCCACTGCAGAGGCAAGCGGCTGGCAGTCCGCTGAGAAGCGATTTTATCACTCATGTTTGTGAGTATAACTTTTAATTGTTAATAAAATCTCCTCCACATTTAATGCACTATGGCGCGCTTCATCTTCTTTTAGTACTTCTGCCAATCATCCTCTGTTGGAGCGCTGCGGAGTGCTGAATGTGCTAAGGAGAGCCATCTTTTGAGTGTGCAGCATTAACTTGGAGCGCAGGATATCTTCGTGCTTGTTTGTGAACACGATGGATGTATGTCTTTTTTCAACCCAAATAAGTATATAACTATGATGACACAGAGTGATAGACTTATGCTGGGCATAGACGGGTCGATCTGGCGGCCGATTAGCCGCCAGATCGACTCCAGCCGCTTCACCGCTCGTGCGCGCAAATCGACTACCGATCGTCCCCGCCGGCGCTCCTTATCAGCTGCTCGATTCCCTGCCATTGTCCGCCGGCGGGGATCGAGCGGGCGCGGGTGGAGTGGCTTGATCGAGCCAGCTGCATATTATCAGCTGGCTGGTTTAGCTGGATCGATACACGGTACAGAAACGTACCGTGTATCCTCAACATAAGTGACTCACACAAGAAATTTGATAAACCCAACCTGCACCCCTCACCATGTTTAGCATTAAGTATTTTGGGCTTGCATCCAGTATCTTTTATTATTTTCAGACGTCTCTGGATGTCGGGAATAGTGTGGAGGACGAGTCATCAGACCACCCAAGACCCTCCCATTGTTCAGGGGTCCAGCTTGTCTCCCCCTTAGGAAAGATTATGCATATTTGAGCCTTGGATACCAGAGGTTTTGTTTGGCATCCCTGCCGTGAATTCCTGTGCCGTAAACTCTCAGAGGATCGCAAGGCAAAGTTTTCCTAAGACTTGCTTGGTCATCAAGGTGAGGGCTCATGGCTGTCGTTGTTTTAGGGGCTGTACTATGGTGGAGTTCACAGCAAAGTTGGAATGATACCTTTTGTTCTCGACTTTGATTTGCCACTCTCGTTCCAAGGGCAGCTCCTTAGTCATGACACTGCCATCATTATATGACAAATTCAATCACCTTGATCTATATTAAATAGATTAACTATATCTATATTAAAAAGACACAATCCAGGCAAATCTTCCAAATGAGGACCCGAGGTGACATTTTTAAACCTTAGTAGGACACAGAGACATGTTTTGTGCACAATTACGTGCCTCTGTGTCCTTGTGCTGCCGCCGTCAGCCCCCCCTCCCCCCTCAGCTCTGCTGTCCCCCCAGCAAAATACCGCCAGGCTAGCGACAATGTGCTTGTCTCTAGCCCTGTGTCTACCTGCGGCTTGTCACTCCATTACTGGCCCCCCTCACTGCTCCCCACCTCAGAAGCTAAGCTGCAATCCAGGAAGCAGATTGTCGCTAGCCTGGTGGTATTTTGCTGGGGGGGGGGGGGGGCAGCAGAGCTGGGGGGGGGGGTGCTGATGGCAGCAGCAGCACAAGGACACAGAGGCATATGATTGTGCACAGAACAAGGCTCTGTGTCCTATTAAAGGACAACTGATGTGAGAAGCATATGGAGGCTGCCATATTTATTTCCATCTAAGCAATACCAGTTACCTGGCTCTCCTGCTGATCCTCTGCCTCTAATACTTTTAGCCATAGCCCCTGAACAAGCATGCAGCAGATTAGCTGTTTCTGACATTATTGTCAGATCTGACAAGACTAGCTGCATGCTTGTTTCTGGTGTTATTCAGACTCTACTGCAGTGAAATAGACCAGCAGGACTACCAGGCAACTGGTATTAATTAAAAGGAAATAAATATGGCAGCCTCTCTGTATACCTCTCACTTCAGTTCCCCTTTAAGATTTAAAAATGCTGCCTCGGGATCTCTTAACGCTCTGTCACACGCTAGAATCATCTTAAAGAAAAAAAGCCTAAACGATAGTAAAAGACAGCGATCATTGGCCATGTAGACTGATCCATCCTGGCACATTGGTATGGACAATAATCGGTGTTAATTATTCGTACAGCACAATGGAAATTGATCAGTCCATTCAAAATACTTAATTTGCACTAAGTTCTGTGTCTTCGTTTTCGCTCTTTCTGGTAGCGATCCAATACTTTGATAGGCTGTGTGGCATAGCTTTATTCAAATGTGCATTTCCCAGTATTATATTAGAAAACAAGACTTTAGGTGGTAGCAAGAGGCAGAGGCAATAATAAGGGTGGAGAATAGAAGAAGTACATTTGTTTCTTTAGCTGCACAGTTCTCTGCCCACCTCTTCCATATTCAGTTTTATCCACCAGAGATGGCCAGGACCTAATGTCAGTCACTATGCTAGCACAGCCTCTTGTAGACTTTTAGTTCACAGGAAGTAGAACTTCAGTACCTTACTTTCTGAACAGGAAGCCAGCGCAAGAATGGGGAGGGGCAGCAAATATGTATAAATACTTATGAATGGTCCAAAACTCTTCAGACAGTGACTCTGTAAGAAAAAAAAAACCTCTGGGGGATACTTACCTCTGGAGGGGGAAGTCTTTGAATACTAATGAGGCTTCCCCCATCCTACTCGGTCCTGGCTAAGCAGCACTGGAAGCCCTTAGAAACCAAAGCCGACAAGAATGTTGGCTGTGGCGCAGTAGTGCCTGCCTATAATATTCACCTTTGCTGGCTCGAGGACAGACGCATTGGTGGCTTTCCAATCGGGTTCAGCCCAGTCGGGTCCACTCTACTGCACAGGTGTGAGCCGGCTGCGCAGCAAAGAGGACCTGTTCGGGCTCAGCTATTTCCACCTGAACCTGATCAGAAAGCCACTACTGCACATGCGGTGGATTACAGTTGGTAAATACTTATCTCCGCAGTGTTCGTGGGCTGTCAGCGCTGGATCGCCAAGATGCAGGAGGACGGGGGGAAGCCTCATTCGGATCCAGAGACTTCCCTCTCCCGAGGCAAGTATCCCCCAGAGGATATTTTTTTTTCTTACTGATTTTCTTTAAGCTATCAACAGATATATGCTAGCTGTCCCTCGTTACACAGCAATGCAATTTATATATTTCTCAACTAAGTCTTTGCTGATAAGAAATAGAGATGCTGGTGAGATACAACAAATTCTCATGTAGGTGCAGAACAGTCATTGCATATTGATGAAGTTTGGTTTGCATAAAATGCAAGAGTATTTTCACAGGCGTAACTGCAGAGATTTACACAACGGAAGCGTGATAAATGTGTCATTAGGCATTCTGACCGAAGATGCAAATGCTGATACTTAAATCTAAGCATGGACTTCCAACAAAAGTCCAAGAAACGTAAATCACAGCTTGTGTGTGATGGCATGTTCTAGGAATTAATGGGTTAAACAAACACAAGGATATAGCTAAAAGTGTGATTAAACACCATAAGCTAAAGTTGAAGTACATACTCTTAGGTACATAAACAAAGAAATAAAAATCATTTGAAAGCATTCCCTGTAAAATGTTTACTCACAATGCAGAAAGCAGTACACGTTTGTAATGCTCTGTATTGCAAGCTGACACATCTTTGCATTCCAGTGGTTCTGGAGGTGTGGCTACTAGCTTACAGGTACAACAAAGGGATGATTTGCATATTCAGAAGTGAAGCAGCGTGGGACACATCATATGCTCTGTCCAATCTTAATGATCACCAATACCTTCTGTTTTAACCCTCCTGGCGGTACGCAGTTTCTGAAGCTGCGTCCACAGGAGGGATTTTTTTGAATTAAAGTTGTTGTAGCCTTTGTAGACTAGGCTAGCTACCATTGTCCCCCAAATCCCCCCGCACCCTTCTGATCCCCCTGATTGCCGCCGCTATACGTTACCCAGCCGCAATCCCGCGAGAGCCGCAGCCTCCCCAATGAGCTTCATTCATCACTATGGCAACGATTGGGCATGGTGTATGACATCATCAACGTCATGCGCAATCCCGATCCTCCCCATAGCGAAGCCTGGAGCTGATTGGAGAGGCTGAGCCTTCGTGGGTTTCGGTGGGGGTACGTATAACGGTGGCGATCGGGGGCGATCAAAAAAGAGCGGAGGGACTTGGGGGACAATGGTAGCTAGCGGAGTGCTAGCTACAAAAGCTACAACTTTCATTCGAAAAGTCCTTCCCGGGGCAGAGAAATCCTCTGCGGCGGCTACCCCAAGTGTAACTTGGGGTTACCACCAGGGTGGTTAAGCAAATAGTAATACCAGGGGATGAGCAGCACAAACCAACTTTAATGCAATTTTTTTGCAAAGCATGCACGCAGCAATGGAGACCCCAATCTCCACAAGAAATATAAAAATACAGAGGGGCTGCAGCACACAACAGGAAAACAGTGACAGGGGCTCTTAGTTACGCTTTAACGCGCTTAAGCTCACCAACTGCGACAAAGTGTCCCCGACCTTCTGTTTTAAGAAGGCAGACTTCTGTTTTGCATAGTGTTTTTAATAAGAGGGCTTTTTGGTCCTTTTTCTGTGTCAGGTCTGGTAGACACTGCAAGAGCTTTTTTAGTGCTAGTGATTTAAAAAAGCTCTTGTCAATGCAATGCTATGGGGGATTTCAAGTGAGAACAAACTCATAGCTTTACATTAGCACAATCTTTTAAGATCACAAACGCGTAGAAAAAGCTCTTGCAATGTTAACCAGCCCTTAGGGCTCATTCACACTAGGGGCTTGATTCGCAAAAGGGTGCTGAGTGTTAGCACGCCTAAAGAGACTTTGCACACGCTAAGTGCACAGAGAGAGAAGTCACCACCGGTGAGGTGCTGGACCAATATTTATAATCCACGAAAAACTCCAGAAGGTCCGCACACTCTAATTTACCATATTCTGTTTATTCAGAAAACGTGACACACCATTCCACAACCAACGAGTCGTTTCGGGGCCCCGCAGGGTCCCCTTTGTCAAGGCTACAGTACAGAATGGTAACAATGTGTGAATACCTGAAGGTGATATTAAACCAGTTTTCCCACATAAACCAGTTTTCCCACATGTGGGAAAACTGGTTTAATATCACCTTCAGGTATTCACACATTGTTACCATTCTGTACTGTAGCCTTGACAAAGGGGACCCTGCGGGGCCCCGAAACGACTCGTTGGTTGTGGAATGGTGTGTCACGTTTGCACACGCTAATACGCAAAGTTTAGGGATGCGGGGTGCGTGCGAAACGCCCAGGTGACCTTAAAACTGTGCGACGTTTAGGGCGAACCCGGTGCAATGTTTTAAAGCACCCGGTGCGACGTTATGGTTGCACCCGGTGCGACGTTTCGCGCGCTAAATTTTGGGCGCGATCAATAAAAGCTTTAGGCGTGCTAACTACTTAGCACTCTAGTTAGCACGCCAAAAGCTTTTAGGCATGCTAACTAAGTTAGCACCCTTTTGTGAATTGAGCCCTAGATGTGTTTTTTGGAATTTTTAAGCGCAGGCGATTTGTACAAATCTAAAAATGGGTGGAGGTGTGCTGCACGGGAAGGTGGAGGTTACAAACAGTACCCCCTTTTGTGTCTTGGTAACCATTATACATTTTATTCATCATGTAACTTTTATCACTGTCATTACCAATTCTATGTTTTGTATTTTGTATCATTCTTTGTATTTTGTCTCTAATTATGTATCTTGTATATTGGTGTACACCATTGTCTGTATTATTATGTACCCCATGTTTGTTTCTTACTTTGTACAGCGACACGGAATATGTTGGCGCTTTATAAATAAATAATAATAATAATTACACTATGTATTTTTTCTTTTCTTTTTACTATGCTTACCTCGCTTGAGGGTTGATCGCACAAAGAGAGCTCGTGATCGATTGGAGCAAATAAGAACCGAGTGATCTGGTCAGAGAGTGTGGCTATATGACCCCAGGACACCGTCTGAGCGCTAACACTATCGGAATATTACTAGATTTGTACAAATCACCCTAAAAGCACTTACACTGTGCTTTCCAATGAGATAGTTCTCATTGGGGTGTTCCGTTTGCTTGCCGCTGACAAAAGCGCTGAATGGGCGACTTAGCCTGAATCAAAGGTATAGGGAAATCGCAAAGCACTTGAAGAAGCACTTTGCATGGCGATTTCCCCAGCTCTTTAATGAATAAATACATTGTATTTATTAATTTCCGTCAGGAAGTCATTTAAAGGGGAACTGAAGAGAGAGGTATATGGAGGCTGTCATGTTTATTTCCTTTTAGACAATACCAGTTGCCTGGCAGCCCTGCTGATCCTCTGCCTCTAATACTATTAGCCATAGCCCCTGAACAAGCATGCAGCAGATCAGGTGTTTCAGTGGTTCAGACTTATAAGTCTGATCTGACAAGACTAGCTGCATGCTTGTTTCTGGTTTTATTCAGATACTACTGCAGAGAAATAGACCAGCAGGGCTGCCAGGCAACTGGTATTGATTAAAAGGAAATAATCATGACAGCTTCCATATACCTCTCTCTTCAGTTCCCCTTTAAATAGTTGCTCTGCTACAGCGCTTACAAACGTGCTTATAACACACAGAACAGAGCAATTAGAAAATAAAAACAAAAAAAAAACCTCAGTGCAGGCGATAGCGCGAGCGCAACGCAATATGGACAAGCCCTAACTCATATTCTACGTACCATTAGCACTACACATACAGTTCATTTTCTCATAAGTTTATTTTCAGTTCAAGTTTGCTTTACAAATAAAGAACATTTTAAAAGGTTCACAGACTAAAACATTATACAGTAGTTTTCATGCCTCCCGGTCATTCCCTTTTTGATCAGGCTTAGAATATTTTCAGTACCCCCTCGTAATGTAACATGAAGGCCATATGTAGGTGCAGACAGGGAATGTATGAGCTGATTCCGCCATAAGAGTATATGTAATGTAACACTATAAACATTTAATCAGAAAGCAGCGTTACATCTCAGATTATCTGGCGACTCTTCTGCAGGAATGCCTGCCTGGCTGGCCTTGAACTAGCAGAGAACAGTTATTTTGCTACACTGTCTGATTGGATGGAGGAAAGCTGAGAGTGCGTTGCTTTGGGTTAAATAAACTGCTTTCTGCAGTTTTCGGTGACTTCACGCGAGGTTCAGCGATGTAAAAACCTCTCCATAAATACAGAGAATAGCTACACACTTTTATTGATGCTTCTGGAAAACATTTACCTCATGAACTGTTAAGTGTTTCAGCGGTCTGCCAACCGCTCGCACCTTGACATTTCTGGTCTCTATGCAGACTTCCTCTCTGTAGAAGTACGTTGTGGTTAGCAGGTTTCACTATGTTCCAGCAGATTGATCTTTCAGTTACCCGATAAATAACGCACCTGCTTACCACAGGGGGATTTGCTAAGCTAATTCCAAGTTCAATAACTGCTCCCAGAATCATTATTGAATACCAATACTTACAAAACTCCTGAAATTTTTTTTTTTTGTTATACTAGTTTTTCCTTAAAGCAAATCTGAGCTGAAAATCAGAATCAGAATCAGAATCAGAATCAGTTTATTTCACCAAGCATGACTGGGTCATGCCCGGAATTGGTTTTAGCATCACAGGGCAGCTCACAAAATAAATAAGAAGTTACAACGAGACAAACGTAACACAGTGCGCAGGCAATAAGTTACATCAGAGACGTGACAGAGTAAGAAAAACCTTGAGACAGTAACATATCAAGCAGCAAAAACAAGATAACACAGTCTGAACGCAGAAAAAGAAAACACTCATGTACTATGGGTAGTGGGCAGCTAAGTAGGTGCTTCCTGCAAGTGTCAGGGGAGCGCAGGGCATTTATAGGGAGTTCAAGAGTCTCACCGCTGTGGGGAAAAAGGTGTCTCTGTGCCTTGACGTCTTGGTAGAGATGGCACGTAGCCTCCGTCCGGATGGGAGCCGTTGGAGGAAGCGATGACCCGGCTGAGATGGGTCATTAGCAATCTTTGTTGCCCTAGAGCACATCCTAGAGTTGTGGATGTGCTCCAGAGGGGGGAGGGGTTTTCCAAATGTAGTCAAAATAAACACACATACATCATACTTACCTCCCGTGTAGTCTATTCATTCTCTTTCTCGTCACCTTCGTCCCACTGTGATCAATGGAATTCTCTGTCCTCCATTTTGAAAATGGCTAGTACCCCATAACAGCTTCCTGGTGGTCAGCACTCTTTTAAACTGTAATTGCGTCCACTTGAGCCATAGGGAAACATGCCAGCAAAATAATTACCAAGTTGTTCAAACCATTCATAACACCAGGGAGTCAACCAGCTGATACCCAGATCCCTACACGGTGTGAAGTCCAATGCAGTGAATGCAAAAGACTGGGTCTCCACATGGATTATGCAATTTTAACTAAAATTGCAAAATCCAGGTGGAGACCCATTTGCAATTTTAGCTAAAATTGCAAAATCCAGGTGCAGACCCATTCTTTTGTATTCTTTCCATAGGGAAACGTGGACATTTTCTTGCTCATCAGTTGTTCTTTCACTTATAACTGACAGCAACTGATTTATAACTGACCGCAACTGGTATATTTCAGTTCTGGCAAAATCTTGTCAGAACTGGAAGGAATAATTGTAAGAAGAAAATGAGCTTCTGAGAGGAACTGACAGCGAGGTAAGTATGTAATATTTATTTGCAGTTACATCGTGTGTTCATTATTTCAAATGGTTCAGGTTCCCTTTAAAAACCTTGTAGCTTTTCATAAGATCTTAGTAGCACTAAAGCAGCATTAAAGTTTAAGTGCATTGATAAAAGACATTTGCAAATGTATCTAGAATCTCCTATCAATGATGTTCTGACACATTACGTTGTGACTTAAAGAGGAACTCCAGTGAAAATAATGTAATAAAGTGCTTCATTTTTACAATAATTATGTATACATGATTTAGTCAGTGTTTGCCCATTGTAAAATATTTTAAATCCCTGATTTACATTCTGACATTTATCACATGGTGACATTTTTACTGCTGGCAGGTGATGTAGCTGCTGCTTGCTGTTTTAGCAGTTGGAAACAGCTGTAAACAGCTATTTACCACAATTCAACAAGGTTCACGGACAGGAAACTGCCAGGAGTACCACGGTCCTCGGAGTTTCTTGTGGGAGGGGTTTCACCACAATATCAGTCATACAGCGCCCCCTGATGATCCTTTTGTGAAAAGGAATAGATTTCTCATGTAAAAGGGGTTATCAGCTACTGATTGGGATGAAGTTCAATTCTTGGTCACGGTTTCTCTCTAAACTGCCTTAATTTTTTTCACCCACAGACTAGGAATAAGTAAGTAGTAATGGCAGTTTGCTACAGCAAAAGGGTTTCAGAAACCTGTGTTTGAATTTATGGGTTTGCAAACCCGCCAGTCTCTGAAAGCTCAACCCGAATTTGCTGTACACCTGCCAAAACAGGCTGCAAAAACGTTCACCTCTTCTAGCTCCTAATCCCCGGCCAACATCCCTCTGACCTTTCCCCTGCCCAGCATGCCCCCTCACTCAACGTTTATGGGAAATGGGCTCTCTATGAGATGGTGAGGACGTTTTAACCGCCTGCAGGTCCTTCTGGCAGTCTTCATCTATGTCAAGAAGACCCACACTACGCCACCTCTTTCGAGGCTTGAGTCATATCTAGAGCTTTTTGTGACACCAGGGTCTCATACATGTTACCATTAAGGTGCTTAAATGATGTTCATTGTTTAATTCTGCAATGGGGGAATTTGAGATAGGGATTACAATTTGATTTAATTGAGCTGAGAGAACTTGTTTTAACTGTAGGCATCTAAAGTATTGCATGTAGAGAATGTTAAATTTAGAGGAAAGAACTTCATATGATAGAGGTCGTCCATTTCTGAGAACCTGACCCATGAAATCTATTCATCTATTTGCCTAATAATATTGTCCCACATAGTTCAGGAAGATTCAGATTTTGCCATAGGGGTTTGAAGTACCTGGAGATACCTGGATGTCTAGTTTCACACCTCAAAGGCCAAGGTAAGAATAGTGTTAGATTGGACGGCGTTTTTTGCACTTTGTCCTCTCATATGCCTAACCCAAATCAATCCACTTAAAGAAAAGCCAATTTGTAGCACCTAACCTTAACCTGCCCAATTACTGTTTACCCCGTCCGAACAAGAACCTTCTGACCCTAAAAACAAAAGCAAACTTCCTTTAACCTTATATCCTAAACCTAACCCTCCTAATCTACACCTAACCCTAAGCAGCAACAAATTTTAACGGTTGTTATGGTCATGTCTAAGACAACTCGTGGAGAAGCATGTGATCAGTTTGATCAGGTGATAGATATGCAAGTCTGTGATTTGCTAGTCATGATCATGTGCTAAAGCCGGATGTGATCACAGCAAATCAGAACTTTGTAAATTTATCAGATGATCGAACAAATCACGTGAGTTTCCATGAGTTCTCTATTTAACAGCAAATTTTGCCTTCACCATCTTTTGAGCAATCCTTTAACTGAAATCTTCGGGTCTTAAGATTACAGTGCGCAATTTTTTCTCTCTTGGCCAACGATCTATATTGGCACCCAATCTCGTCACGCCTCAACTACGTGCTTCAGTACCTCTGACCCACGTGCCCAATAGCCGGGAGAAATCATCTTGGTTGGAGGGCCTTTAAATTCCCTCTGAACTCACAATGCATCTATGAACTTTACGACTGTTTTCCTCCACTGCTATACATAGCGTTGGGAAGATAAATATCATTATCACTTGTCTCACTGCAATTAAAATGGTGATGGGATTTCTGGGTGGTAGAGTGCTTAGCAAGCTATTGGAGACCAAATGAATGTTCTTCCTTCACCTCCCGCAGTGACCAGCTTGATGGCTGCAATTAAGGCAAGATGAAGAATGAAGTAGCAAAAAAATTAATTCTTTGCAAAACTAATTTTAAAATAAATGAATTAGAGAATGAATTATTGAAGAGACTTGCATTATTAATAAAGACATGTTGCCTCTTGCAATGCAGGCATAAGCTCCCATACGAAACACAGAACTTCAAAAGTTTATTTAATTGTTTAGATATTTGATGTGAAATGAAAGCCGCACACTAGGAAATGAAGAAGTGTACTAGCATTATATATATATATATATATTGAATTAGCTCTGCTCTCTGATTGATGCTAGTTATTGAGCTGACTTTGCCTCTCTGGATAGTAGAGGTGCTTAATTATGCCTCTGTTTGGTTTGAGGGCTTTTTGGTTGGACATGTTGTTACACAACCTCTAAGCACAACTTCGGTGACTCCTAACAGTGACTCGCTGATACAAGGGGTATTGTAAAGTTTTATCATCTAGAAGTTTTTGTGGTATATTGATGACATTTTGTTAGTGTCATCATTGGCCCCTAAATAAGGGTGAATAGAATTTTTTTTTTTTTTAATGTAAGAGTGAACAGAGGCGCCAGCAGGATAAAAGGTTCTAAAAGGCTTAAAATCCCTCAGGAGGTGGTGGTGGACTCGCCTTCCCGAAGCAGACAAGATACCGTCAGTTTTTTGACAACAGGTTTATTAATATACTCCAAAACAAACAGTGCAACGCGTTTCACGGGTATGTTCCCGCTTCCTCAGGCAATAAACAGATAGGAGTACACAGTATAGTCTCAAGGTCACGAATAGCGCCTCTGTCTTTACAGAGGCGCTATTCGTGACCTTGAGACTATACTGTGTACTCCTATCTGTTTATTGCCTGAGGAAGCGGGAACATACCCGTGAAACGCGTTGCACTGTTTGTTTTGGAGTATATTTATAAACCTGTTGTCAAAAAACTGACGGTATCTTGTCTGCTTCGGGAAGGCGAGTCCACCACCACCTCCTGAGGGATTTTAAGCCTTTTAGAACCTTTTATCCTGCTGGCGCCTCTGTTCACTCTTACATTATCAATATCCACCTCTGGTGGAGGGGTGTTGCCCCTTATTTCCTTATCTACAGAGAGCGACTTTTAATCCTGAGTGAGGACAGGTCTAATCTCCTCACCTGCCTATACAGTGGTTACCTAGGAGGTAACCCACGTTTGTGAGTATATACATTATATACTTTTCATTTCCAACCCTTTGTTTTGCATACTACACTATATTGGGCTCTCGGTATTTCTTTTGTCTTTAGAATTTTTTTTTACATACCTGGGGCTTCCTTCAGCCCTCTTCAGGCTAATCAGTCCCTCACCATCCCCCTCCGCCACCTGGAATCTCCAGAAGGCGTCTTGGTAACTTTGTAAGTTGGGGCATACTGCACATGCACAGCTCAGCCGCGCACGCACGCCCCATCGCGCTCTTGTCGCCGGGAGAGTTCTGCGCCTGCTGAGTACTACTGCGCAGGCACAAAATGCTCTAGGCTATGGCAGAGCGATGGGGAAGAGCGTGCGGTTGGAGAGTGTCAATTGGTGCCAGCTGGCGAAGTTATCGGGCCGCCTACCATAGGATCCAGACGGCCGAGGAGGACAGCAATGGACCGATTAGCCTGAAAAGGGCTGGAGGAATCCACAGATATGTATACAACTTTTTTTTTTTTTTGCTCATCTCATACCCTTTAAGGGCATAACGAGAAAATCAGCTTATTGTATCCTTTATTTCTTTTACAGATTGTACCAGACATGAATGTGAGATGAAACAGATTAATGCTCGCAACATTATAAAGTTTGTGCATTTCAAGTGTAATAGTGCCCGACCAAAAAAATCCTATTCATCCTGTTCCAGTTGCATCAACATTTGTCTTGAAAGGTCAAGCAATGCTTGTGTTTTTGGAAAGGGGTTAGCAAATGTGGAACCCAGCGTGCACACACCATAGACACGTGCAGTTTGTCATGAATCATTTTCTATGCACTGCCATAACTGAGGCGAGTTTCACTCATGATCATTTGGATGGTTGTTCTTCTATCTTCCAGGATTAAACACTCCACTTTCTTCACTGTGGTCTCATCGTCCATCAGTGATGATCTGCCAGGTCTTGTCTCATCTTTGAGGGACAAGTGACCACTTTGGAAATTCCTCTTCCACCTCACAATAGTGTCATAAAATGGGCAATCGGTTCCATGAACTGCCATCATCTCAGTTATTTTGCCAGGCACTATTACCTTTTAAATGCAGGAACTTTATTACACTGCAAGCATCAAACATTTTTTCGTCTCACACTTAAGGGCCCATTTCCACTTGTTGCCGCACGTGTCAGCGAGACGCGTGGTGGCACTTCCGGGTGTGCGGGATCGCAGGCAAATCCCAGAAGCTGTGCCATGCACGGCTATGGGATTCGCAGCCTCCCGTGCGAAATCTGTGGCCAGTGCTGGCCAAATCGCGATTTGCCTGCAGGGAAACTTTGTGGATTAGGAGCAGTTTCCGCTCCAGTGGCAATGGGCCCTTAGTCACTTCTGGCACAATCTGTAAAAGAAATAAAGGATAAAATAAAACAATTTTCTCAACCTCATGCACTTGGAGATCATTGATGACACTAGAATATCAATATACCATAATACTGTATATAAAACCAAGATTGGCTGATTATTATTTTTTTTGGGGGGGGGGGGTGGAAGAGGGAGAGGGTAACAGTGAGTTGCTCTGCCAAGATGGCTATTGGGCACCACATGTAGAAACATTATAGAACATTATAGATCCACAGGGCACACTGACAGCTACTAGTTGGATTATCGCCATTATCGTTTTGGGTTTTGGCATCATTTAAACCGTTTTATTAGAAATGCCTACAGTCAGCATGCTTATTGTCGCTTTACCAGCTGTGTAGCTTTTTTAATGTTGTTTTGATTTGTTTTGTTTACGTAATTAGAGGTGATTATATTGAAGTATTAGTTCTAATCATGTGATTGCAGTTCTTGAGGCCCATTTATCATACTTTGAGTCACTCGGTCTTCGCCACGCGGTGTCATCTACCTGGGAGCGTCTGTCCCGCCACTGCTTGGATGTTCAGCTGGATAATTAACACTCTAAATATCCTTTCTTCTGTGTTTAGCCTAATATATTCTCATATTTATCGTAATTGAATTTTAATGTCGAATGCTTGGCAGGCGTCCAGGGGTTCAAAGGATTCATGTATTTTATAGAGCGCTTTGATGTACGAGTGAACGCAATGTGTTACGCCAGCTCACGCTGAGATGAAAAGAGGTTGTTTATGCCGGTAACTCAACGCTGGACCTCTGGCCACAAGCACAGTGATGAAAGGGTTAACTCGCCATAAGTCAGGAGAAATTGTTTTTAAAAAATGTTTTTGGCCAAACACTTGTGTTGAGCTCAATTTTCGCATAATCTTAATTGCACATCAGAATTTACAAGTATGGCAAAATCGTAAGGCGAAATGGCTGGCAAATTCATAATTAATTTTGTACATAACCATTATTAACCGTTCCTGACATTTTTGACATTTCAGCTGCGTCGCTTTAATACAGCATTTTTAATTACTTATACCACCTAAGTGTACATATTCTATATGCTGTATATAGAGAGAGAGTTTTTTTTTTTCAGTACAATCTAGACTTCCTTTTGGAAATTATTTTTCCCCAAAACTATTTTATTTTATCGTCATTTCATGAGGAAAAATTAGGCATAATGCAAAAATATCCTTCTTTCTCAATTACATGTCGCACAGTTATCAAACACATAAAAATGAATTTTTTGGCCCCTGACTGACTAAAATTATATATGACATATTGTATTACTAGCTGAGCATGTGGCAGACCATTGTCCCTTGCCTGCGTGTTTGTGGCGGGATGCGTTTGCGAGGGCGACAGTTGTGGGGCCTTAGTGCAGTACATATGCATCGCTAGCCAATGGCAGAGTGATACATCTGTAGAGCATTTGGGCCCCAAACTTTTTCCCTAGCGATCGCTACCTGTTTATAAACAGGTGTAGGTATTGCAGGGGTTAACAATGGGTTAAAGCCAATGGGAATGTTAACTAAATAAAAAAAGTCAGATACTCACCTAAGGAGAGGGAAGGCTCGGTCCTAATGAGCATTCCCTCTCCTCTCCCGGTGCCCCCGGTGCTGAGCTGGCTCCCCCGTTCAAATCCCCCGCCGGGGGGACTTCGGAAGTCTTGGGTAGCCGAGTCCTCCCGAAGACAGGCGGCTCCATATTGCGCATGCGCGAGTGCGTCATAGAGGGCACCCATGCATGCGCAGTGTAGAGCAGCCTGTCTTCGGGAGCACTTGGGCTCCCGAAGCATTTCCGAAGCTTCCCTCCGGCGGGGAAACAGCCGTATTTGACCGAAACGGTCGATACCGCTACGGGGGAGCCAGCGCAACAACGGGGACTAGGAGAGGAGAGCGAATGTTCTATGGGACCCAGAGCCTCCCTCTCCTTAGGTGAGTATCTGACTTTTTTTTATTTCATTATCAGTTCACATTCACTCTAATTGCCTAGGCGGAGGGTTAAAACTTAACTGGGGATTTAAAAAAAAAAAAAAAAAAAAACATTATCCAGAAGCTTCCCTCTATTGAGGTAATTAGGGCATTTGTTTTCCAACAGGTGTACTTTAAAAACATTTTATTTTGATTTTATTTTTTTTTTTAAATCAACTGTGATTATTGGTATAGCTACAAAGTTTTTATCCCTCTCAAAGTGGGATACAACTTTGACCCATACAGTTAACATATTTGCTTTTGTCTGTCTAAAAATTGCAAATTTCTTAAATGTAGTTTCTCTGATCTGAAAGCTGGCATTGCATTTTATTGCACAGCTGCTGTATTTGTATATTAAAATCATGTGATCACTTCTCAGCTCTTTCTACTTCTCAAATCAGTACAGCTCAGTTTCAATGTTTACTAAATGTATCTGACAAAGGAATGTAAACAAAAGATAATGTTCTCACCTCTTTGGATGTGGTCAGAAGCCACTCGCTGAAGCAAGCTGCTTTCCACTTCAAAACAAAATGTTGTAAACTTTTCAGCTACAATTTTTTTTTTTTTTTTTTTTTTTTTTTTTTTGTGGTAATAGATTTTATGCTGTAAAGAATATGTTAGAGCAAAGAGGAAATGCTGAGTTTCATAACACTTTAAATTAAAACGATAATCATTGTTTATTCTTTTCTGATCACTTTAAAAATTGACAGTTTAAGATGATTGTGTTGCAGTCAATCTGTGTGTGACCAGCAGCAGATAAGGATTTTTTTTTATTTCTAAGGAGGCAGAGTCACACTTTAAAGAAGATTAATCCTTAAAGAGGTAGGTGATCAGAGGCGCCAGCAGAATAAAATTTATATAAAATTGTTAAAAATTGCCGAGAGGGAAAGTGGTGGACTTCCCCTCAATAATTAGACACCAAGGTCTGTCATCAAATCAAACGAATACATTTATTCAATAGTACCCCAAAATAATATTGAACAGACCTTGGTGTCTAATTATTGAGGGGAAGTCCACCACTTTCCCTCTCGGCAATTTTTAACAATTTTATATTAATTTTATTCTGCTGGCGCCTCTGATCACCTACCAGTATACTTGAGTCCACCCCAGGTGGAGGGGTGATCCTACCCCATTTTTTCTGATCTACAGAGAGCGACTTCTTAATCCTGAGTGAGGACAGGTCTAATCTCCTCACCTGCCTATACAGTGGTTGCCTGAGCGGTAACCCATGTTTGTGAGTATAACCATCTCATTTATTCATTTCCCTTCGTATCTCTGACATACTACACCATATTGGGCTCTCGATTTCTCTCTTTTCTACAGTACATGCACTGTCACTTACAGTACATAGTAGAAATCTGACATTACTGACAGGTTTTGGTCTAGTCCATCTCTTCATGGGGGATTCTTAGCATGGCCTTTATTCTTTATAAAGACATTCTCTGAAAATGATTAATACATGCTGGCCAGCCTCCCTGCCCGCTGCACACTATTTTGGCAGTTGGACGGAGCAACTGCCATTCACTAAGTGCTTTTAAAAAATAAAGAAAACCCGGAGGACCCCCATGAGAAGATGCGCTAGTCTAAAATCTGTCGGTAATGTCAGATTTCTACTACCTACTGTAAGTGACAGCAACATAGGAGAAAAGTAATTTATGGCTCAATTTACTCTGGGAGAAATGTACTTCTTATTTGTATGTGTTTTAAATTTTAAGATTTTCGCGACAGTTCCTCTTTAAACATAAAATTAAAGTGAGAGTTTGTGAAGTATGTTGCAATAAAAAAAAAAGTTCAGTTCAGTTTTCTTCCAGCTCTCAGCGTCACCAAACATGTAGACTAAAATATAATGTCCCTAATGATATAGTTAAATCTGGGTTCCGGCAGCTGTTATGGGGTCAGCTAGCAGCCAGCGCTGTCTCCCCTGCTATAAATTGGATATGAAGGCAGCGCAGAGGCAGACAGCGGCGTCTGATGAGGGAGAAAGTGGAATAGAATGAATCTGTATATTATTTTTGGAGCATTGGCGAGACAGTCTGACACTTCAGTTACTGGAGCCGCGGGAAAGCTCAGAGCGAACGTCGCACCGTCATTACTCCACAATCTGTTTAGGTAGAGCAGAGAGACCTTAACACGACATTGCTGAGAATGGGCTTTATTAGCGTGGATACGAAACAATTAACTTGCTGATTCCCAGCAATTCAGACTCCTTTTCTAATTGACTTTCTGATTATTCTCCCTTGCACAATAACTCTGGGCTGGATTACTGCAAAGGCTACAAAAGCCATGGCTTAGGAGAACAAGACACTGAAGCAGTTCATCTTGGCACCATTCCTCTAAGTGTTGACCTTCTGCTACTGCAGTGGCATCATTCATAGTAGGGCTTTTATGGTTCACTTACCGTAAACTAAGAGCTTTCCATAGTGCTGAACATTTTATTAATAATAGAATGGGCAGGGCTGGATTTAGGCCAAGGCCACCTAGGCCATGGCCTAGGGCACCACATGAGCAAGGGGCGGGTGGGCAGCAGGCTAAACTGGTGCAGAATCTGCAAGCAGGGAGATCGTGCATGTGCCTGACCATGGTGGCTGATAAAGATAAGGCTTCTGCGCTGGAGAAGAGCGGAGATGTCCTTGACATTGATGGCTGCTGCAGTATGGGGCAAGCTGGCTACCTATACTGAAGGGAAGGGGGGAGGGGTCATCTCGCTACCTATACTGAAGGGGGGCAGCTGGTGATAGTGACCGTGGACGGCCAAGTGTAGAAATCCGGCCCTGATAATGGGCCCCAACTCCCAGGTATAGAAGCTTCTAACAAGCAGAGAGAGACCCAGTGTGTGGGTAGGCCCCCCTCAACTCTAAGTATCAGCACCCCATACCTGTCAGCTGTAAAGTCAAAAATGATTTCTCTTATCACAAAAAAATTGAGCATACTGCTGGTGGGCCCAGGAGTCAATTTAATGACAGAGCAAAGAGTTTGTGATGCTAACTGGTCATCCTGACAGCAGAGCCATCAGATAAGCACCTAATACCCAGGCTAATGAGTACAGTGACAATTTTGGAATTAAGCCCATATGTTTTTTATATTGATAGATTTTTTGGGGTTTCCTTCAGCACCCCATCTTGATTGCAGCCTCTTTTTAATCTTGAGCACAGAGCCTCTCCAGTGTTACTAAAAATCCAACTTCTGCTTGCTGAAGGAGTCTTGTCCTTTATTATTGAAGCTGTCACCTTTATTTTAATTTCCTGCAGCCGTTGGCGTAACCCTGTTGTGTTACCTTCCACTTGATGCTGATGATCTCTGCAGTCCACATGTAAAAAGACTACAAGCAAGTTGACAAGACTCTGGAAGACCCTAGCCTCAATCAAAATGACAAGATTTGTCAAGCAAGCTACCACATAAAGAAAACTTTCAGCAATACCACACTCACAGGACCTATCCATACTTATTACCAGCCCCAATGCCTGGAGTTGTAAGCAAATGTTACTTTTGGAGAACCCGCATGATTATTTGTTTGACTTCATGTAATCACTGATTTATTTATTTATTTATTTTACAGTGAATTGAGCTGAAATGCTTACTGTACGCAAAAGATGGCTTGACTGTGAGTTATCATTTAACACCTATATCAGGTTGGTATTAAAGGGGCACTATGGCGAAACATTGTAAAATTTAAAATATGTGCAAACATAACCAAATAAGAAGTATGTTTCTTCAGAGTAAAAGGAGCCATAAATTACTTTTATCCTATGTTGCTGTCACTTACAGTAGGTAGTAGAAAGCAACAGGTTTTGGACAAGTCCATCTCTTCATGGGGGGATTCTCAGGGATTTATTTATTTTCAAAAGCACTTAGTGAATGGCAGTTGCTCTGTCAAACTGCCAAAGAACAGTGTAGCGAGCAGGGCAGTTGGCCAGCATCATTGTTTAAATCCTTTTTAGGGAAAGCTTTATAAAGAATAAAAGCCTTACTGAGAATCCCCTATGAAGAGATGGACTAGTCCAAAAGTGACAGCAACATAGGAGAAAATTAATTTATGGCTCATTTTACTCTGGAAAAAAACATACTTCTTATTTGTCTATGTTTGCACATATTTTACATTTTACAATTTTTCGCTATAGTGCCCCTTTAAGTTGGCCCTTTATTGAGAGTCAGCTGACAAGCTGTCACACATCACAGCAAGACTGACAATTTTCTGCATATCCTGTAGTCTGACTTAATTAGGCATACAATAAATGCAAATGGGTTTTTTTATTGTGGCAAATCTTGACATAAAAAAAGCCAGCAAATACCAATAGTCCTGTGCTGGTAATAATCTCTTCTATAGATGCTTTGAATAGTAGTAATCATTAAAGAACAAGTGACACCCATACTAACCTAGAATAAAAAAATAAAAAAAACATATGTAAGTAGATAAATACTAGTTCTACTTACATAGCAGATATATTGTACTGTCCACATTATGATTCCTGTGAATTTTATAAAGGAGAAGCAGAGAATCCTATTCTAGACAGTTTCTATTACCTTTGAATGAAGCTAATCCTAACATAATTTCCTCCCTCACTCTTTTTTCTCCTCTTGCAAATTGTGTATTCGTGACCCGTCCTCCCCCCAGAGTCTTCATACACGCCCACTGACCTCCGATTTTTCAGTTCGTGAACCTCGAACACGAACCTTCGCCAAAAGTTCTGGCCATAACATATACATCAATCAGGGAGTGTAATTAGCGTACTGCTTCACACTGACAGACCAAACTCACTGTGTAACGCACTGCACACAGCTGTTTGTGTAGTGACGGCTGTGCTGAATTGGCAAGAGTGGCGAGAGTGCAGGCCGTGGCGGTTTTCAAGCCCATATGTTCGCTGGGCTGAGGTAGCTCAATGACAGAACAACAGCGACTATCCAGCGGATCGAATTCGGTCTGTCCACAATGAGGCAACGACCTTATTATCTTGGGTGTAACCCCCCCCCCCCCCCCCCCCGAGACACTCCTATAGCCAGCGGTCATTGCTATATTGTGATATGCAAGCCTCTTCACTGCGGCAAGGTAACAATCACGAAGGGGAATTGACACATGTACATGCCTTTTGTTTTGTTGTTGCAGCAAGAAAAATTAGGCAGGCATGTACATGCACCAGAAAAATTATTATAGCGGCTGCTGCTAGCAGCAGCCTTAAAAATTCAGGAATCCGCCTGGAGTCCTGGATCCTGTTGGTGGTGGCGGAGAAGGCAGTCAAGTGGCCTGCAGGCAGAGATGCTGTGTGGGGAGCGACTTAGTCTTGGGGCAGGCAGTCACACGGTATGCAGGCAGAGATGCTGTGTGTGGGGACTGACTTAGTCTTCGGGCAGGACTGAGCGTGCTTTGCAGACAAGGCATCCGTGGTCAGATGGACCCTTGACCCAACGCTGTGTGCCAGAGATGTCAACACTTGCCTTTCAACATCACGGTACAGTTTAGGTATCACCTTTTTTGAGAAATAATTGCAGCCTGGTATCTTCCACTGCGGTGTGTGGCTTTGCTTTTGTGTGCTGCTTTTCCTCAGGTGGTCATCCCATTGCAGTTTGTGCTTTGTAATCATGTGCCTTCGAAAGGTAGCTGTCCCTACGCAGGTCTTGGTCTTTCCACAGCTCAATTTTCGGTGGCAGAGAGTACAGATGGCATTGCTCTCATCTAAGGCAGACACACACAAAAATTTCCACACCACTGAGCCCTGTGATGATGGCACTTTGGTGATGGCTGTCGACGGAGTGTTAAGTGGGGTGCCAGAATCAGAGCAGGAGGAGGAAGATATGTCACGCTTCCGTGTGGAAGCTGAGAAAGATGAGGTGTTCTGTGTTAAATAGTCAACTACGTCCTGACAATATTGGGGGTTGATGGCACATGCCTTCTTCTGAACACTGTACGTTGGTCGAGGGCCGCACTAAATCACGACAGCGCGACCTCGAACAGACCTGCCAGGTGGCCTGCCTCTGGCTCTGCCTCTTATTTTGTCCATAATGGGGGGGGATGAAGTAAAAGGTATGCACTGACTTGACTAATACAATGTACGGTTACACAGGTGCAGTGAACAGGTATGCAGTGACTGGTATTACAAATGTGCAGCTATCACACACACACACAGGTACCATGAACAGATGCAGTGACACTGCGTGCGCTCACGTAGGTAGGTGCACTGAACAGGTGAGTATACAGTGATTGGTATTACAAATGGTCAGCTGCCTGTCACATACACAGGTAGCGTGAACAGGTTCCCGTGACACTGCGTGCGCTCACATAGGTAGGTAGGTGCACTGAACAGGTGAGTATGCAGTGATTGTATTACAATTGTGCAGCTGTCACACACACAGGTAGTCACTGAATGTGCTGGGCCTGGCAGTGGCACAGTAGGTATTACCAAGGGGCCAAGGTCCCAGCAGCAGCTGCGACTGACTGACAAGGCTGTCAGGGGCGTAGCAATAGGGGTTGCAGAGGTCGTGACCGCATCGGGGCCCTTGGGCCAGAGGGGCCCCGAAGGGCCCTCCCTCAACTACAGTTTTAGCTCTCTATTGGTCCTGTGCTCATAATAATCACTTCTATAGATAGTGGTAATCATTAATAAACTGTTCCCCATCCCCTTCTTGCACCTCTGACACTGTAGTTGCCATTGGCAGGTTTTGGTGCGCCGTATCAATTGTTATGTATATAGTGCTTGGGGGCCCCATTGTAAAACTTGCATCGGGGCCCACAGCTCCTTAGCTACACCACTGAAGGCTGTATATGCAACACAAGTGTCTGTGGGGCACACACACACAAAGAAAAAAGATCACAAGAACAACATTAGCTCTCAAAAGAGTTGTTGAAGATGAGGAGTGCTTTTTAGCAATAAGATCAGCAAGAAGGAGCAACCTAACAAGCCTAACTGTAGCCCCTAACTGTAGCCTAACTAAGCTTTCCCTATGTCAGCAGCAAGGTTCTCTCCCTTCTCTAATTACTGCAGCCACACGAGTAAGTGAAATGGCTGACGCTGCCTGCGCTTTATGGCGGGGGGGGGGGGGGGGGCTCCAGGAGGGAGTGTAGCCTGATTGGCTACCCTGTGCCTGCTGACTGTGGTGCAGAGGGTCAAAGTTGAACCTAGTGATGTCGTATAGGGGGCGGGTCAAACTGCCATAAAGTTTGCGTTAGATCGCAAACGCGAACCATCGAAGTTCGCTCAAATAAGTTTGCGTGCGAACCGTTCGGGCCATCTCTACCACTGAGGACAATACTAGGAACTGCACTGTCTTATGCCATTAGCAGGAGGGGAAAAATAAAGGGAAGAGGAGGAATATATCATAGATAAAAAGACCACCCAGCATGCAACTGTTTTGATAGTCAGGGCCAGTGCTCCTAAGGTGTGTGATAACTCCAAACCATAACAGCAGAAAAAGTTTTGAAACTTTTGAATGCAGGATTAGCATCTTACTCACTTAATAAATTTGGACCAGTTCCTGTTGAAATGTGATTTTTATGGGGACAATCCCGCTTTAACAGACAGTTCCCGGACCCCCTCTTGCTCCTCTGACACTGTGGTTGTCCTTGTCAGGTTTTGTGATGCCATATAAATTTGTTATGCATACATAGCTCCCAACTGTCCCTCTTTTGGAGGGACAGTCCCTCTTTGGGAGCCCTGACCCTCTTTCCTCCTTGTTTGTCCCTCTTTCAGGACTTTGTCCCTCTTTCTATGTAAATATATATATTTCTCTACTAAAAATGTGTATTTGATTGACTCTAAACTTTATTCCCATCCTTTAAATTGATATATTACTAATTTTAAAATATTAATATGAAGGAAAATGAACCAGGATAGAAAGGACCAGTGTGGTTTGAATTATAAAACAACATATTTTTCTTATGAAATCTTTATGATACGCGTGACTGGGGGGTGTGATCAGGGGTGTGGCAGGGGTGGGGCTCAAGTGTCCCTCTTTCTCATCTCAAAAAGTTGGGAGGTATGATGCATAGCGTGCTTGGGGGGGGGGGAGGGGGACAATGTAAAACTTGAATTGTGGCCCACAGCTCCCTCGCTATGCCACAGTCTAAAGGACTACAGAAGGCCAGAAGAAGCCCCATGTAAGTTAAACTGAATGCCTTCGTGTCACTCAAGGCTTCCTTTAAACAGGTTGAAGTAATGTAAGCCATAAATCCAAGCCATGCATGTTGTTGGGCTGAGAGGACTTCTTATTTCTCAGAAAACGTAGAGTTACACATTTAAAGGCTGAGATATGGAGGGCTGCAGAGAAGTCCTGAGCTTAGCTGCAGGTGCCGTTGTTGCGGGCGTTAGTGCTCGATGGAAACCTGGGCCGGGGTACAGCACATGGCATAGAGGCTTTAACAAGCTACAAAGAAAGGTCAGGAATGAAATCTTAGAGCTGTTTAAATAACAAAGGGCTGGCTGTGCTGTTATTGAGTTTTCCAAAGGAGCTTTACCATGGGATTGCGGGAAATACTACTCAATCCGTCCAGCAGATTATCCATAACCCAAACAAATAAACAGTAGGTTAATAAACATGTGACAACCTAGAATCTTATTACTATGCGGCCAATCTAGACATGATTAAACAATGGTGGGACCCCCACTCCCCAAAACCATGGGTACATTTAGAAACAAACCTGATAGGTGCCAACCTAAGAACAATTCTTATGAGTAAAATGTTAAAAGCTAAAACTCCCCCTTCCCAATATCAAACAATTCAAGCAGCTTTCCTTGCGTGGGAACATTTCCTCAAGTTTCCTCCAGATGACACTAATAAAAAATACCCAATCTTCCCATTGGAAGTGCTGCAACAATTCACTCCACAGCTTAATCTTCGCCTGTGGCAGGATGCTCGAATTAATACCTTAAATGTGCTATTCGAGGGGTCAAAGATCAGGACCTTTGCCAGCCTCCAAGAACAATTTCAGATACCAAACTCCCAATTATATACATATCACAGAATATTCCATCTGATAAAGAACCACCCTATTAAGATGCCTCAAGTATCGTCTAAAATTCTAGCTATATTAAATCATAACAGCCCGGGTATTGGGGGCATTTCGGCCTGGTACGAAGTCATGAATGAAAACTCACATTCTCCTATCCAAAAATACGCTCTGAGCTGGTCAAATGACTTAAAAATGCAAATAACAACAAACCAAGTAATTAAAGCCACAGACCAAATCCTGAAGCTCTCTAAGTGCAATTCACATTGGGAGCAATCCCGTAAAGTACTATACAAATGGTACTACACACCTAGAAGATTGGCTTCCTTCTCGGCGGAGGTGTCCCCTATGTGCTGGCATTGCCTATCGGCTCCAGGTACTCTACTTCATATGTTTTGGGAGTGTCCAAAATTGATGGTTTTCTGGAGGCAGGTAGAAGCCCTGATCAGGAGGTCTTTTATATATAATTTTAAGATCTTACCACAAATGGCCCTCTTATTAATAGGAGTGGAAGAACTACCACAACAGCATCGACTGCAAATATGCCATATACTGATTACAGCAGTGTCATTAATCTCTTTAAACTGGAAGTCCGCAGATCAAATATCTATATCACAATTAAAAGCAACAGTGAAGAGAAATCTAGCGATAGAGCAGAAGATCAGAAGCAGAACATCACAAAAAATAGTCAACTGCAGACTACCTAGCAGTTGGGATTAATTGGGTATAAGAGATAGAGACCCACACCTCCCATCTCTTCCCCCTATCGTTTATCAGAAAAAACTCCTGGATACTAACATAGTGAGCTCTGGTTGTCTTTTACTTTCTTTTTCTTAGTTTTCTCCGTTATGGTAAGGACTAGTTCCAGCCTTCTCTTTATCCTTTATATCCTCACAGGGATATAGATGCTACCCAAACAGAACAGTTTAATTAAAGGCAAAACCGTAGCATTGAATTAGGACATATAAGTATAGAAAAATAAAAATGTTACAATAATAACATCTATAGATAGATTTCATACAAATAAGCTTATTGAGGGGCTACCTAGCCCACTGATTCAATAAGTCGAATGCCACCCCCAAGTTGGCAGGATATCGTAATGATATCCTAGGACACAACAGTAAGGGATGGCTATATAAGAAAATGGATGTTACAGGAAGGAAATTGTACGGAACTGAATGTATACAAAAAAAACAAAACGTTGTTATAAATGAATAATGCGTAGTTTATTAATGTATAGATATGACATTATACTGTTATACTGCACTGTTTATATACATGTAATGCTAGTTGGAAAATCTTAATAAAAGGTTTCATGAAAAAATAAACATGTGACAACCAACCCCATCGTGGCAGTGAAATAAGGCAGTACAGCTATATTACTGTGACTCACAACTAACAGAGAAACTATTCATTAGATTGAGAAAAAAAGAAAAACATTTTGTATTTAAAGAGGAATTTTGTTTTTGTTAAAGGACAAAAGATATTCCACAGTTTTATTTTATGTCTAAATCTATTTTTTAAGTTTTAACTATTTAATTGTTTTTGCTCAATGACACATTCATTGAAGTATGCCAGAGCTAAAATCTATAAATTATTGTCCCTTTTTATCTCTTTCCTGCTCTCAGAAGCCATTTTCTGCTAGGAAAGTGTTTTATACTTGGAATTTCCTATCAGTGAGGGTCACACTGTAGTCACTTTCTATCTGAGCCAGGACTGAGACAGCCACTTACATACCTGATATTTAACTCTTTCAGGTAGAGAAAGAAAAAAAGGAACACAGCATAGCTATTTGTGTGCTTGGTACTGTACATACCCATGTCTCATCATGTCACATGTCGCCATGGGTATCCTTTAGGTATACCCACCGCCTTAAATATCCTATCTTCAGCTTCAGAAACACTTCCTATATCTGCAGTATATATTTATACTTTCCAGTAATGTTTAGCCTAGGCTGTTTAGTTATGCAGCCTTCTCCTCCTAGTTCCCAATGGTAGATCAGGTGTTGTTTCTAATGACTTTTGAACACACAAAATCGACCTATAATTTAAAATTTTATACCAAAAACCAGAATTGCCACCTAAAAGAAATCTAAACTTTTATGAAAAAATGAACAACATACAGTAAATTCATATGCTTTAAGCAAACATAACAGCCCTCCCTTACCTTGTCTGAAGCAGAAATGGATGTGCTACTTGTCTGGCTGACTGATGACCTGATTGAGCACCTGAATAAAAGGTGGTAACTGGGTCTGCCTGCAGATGAACCGTTCAGGTGGTGAGCAAACAGAGTTTGAGCGTGTTATTTACCAAAAAGTATAAAACTGTGCTGCCTGCAGGAAGTCATATTTTGAATCATCAGTCACGTTTGGAAAGTCGTAACTGTGACAGACTAAAGATAGAAGGAAGACATTCACCGTATAATTACACATTTGATTAAACCATACATGTCAAACTCCAAATTTGGCCTTCAGACCCATTAAAATTGGTCCTAAAGTGGTCTCCCTACTTTGCATTAGGTTTGGCCCACTCTAGACTTTATAATTGAGGAAAGTGGCCAGTAGACATTGAGTTTGGCACACAACTTGGTCTCAGTGTACAGTTTCGGCCCACTTTGTATTTAAGATTGACACCCCTGGATTAAACAAAACATCTACTCGATCATAAACGGAAGTAGTTTTAAACATTTGCAAACGTTTTACAATCAATATCGAAAATAATAATAAAATTGATTAAAAGATCTATCCACAATGTTGGTCTTAGTCGGTAGTAAAATTGATGCATCGATTGTAATATTGATGAAAAGCAAACTCAAGTGATTATTGAATAGCGTATGACCAGCTTAAAATGTAATGCTCATTTTTAACAGACTTTTAAGACAAACATACTTTTATGATTAATATTATATATTTAAAAAAAAATATTGCAAAATGGTGTGTAGTAGTATTTATAAAGGTTTTATTAACATTTCAATCAAAAATTAGCTACTCTTTAAAAAAGAAAGCAAGCCTGGATAATACATTGTACTTGAGCATTACGGAACAGCTACTTTGAGATTCGAAAGTTTGGGCAACCTTGTTAATCGTCATGATTTTCCTGTAAAAATCGTTTGTTGTTACGATAAACAATGTCAGTTAAATATATAATACTAGCTGATTGCCCGGCGTTGCCTGGGAATATATTTGGCTGGTGTCGGCTCCACCCACTTTTTCTAACCCTAACAATTAATCAATGACCAAGTTTGTGAGCTTTGTGGTCTTTGGCATCAATAATTTGTATTGAAATGAAAAAATCTGATGGGTTGTTTGTGGCTCCACCCCCTTTTCTGAATTTGAACCCCAGTCATCCAATGACCAACTGTACCAGGTTTGAGGCCTGTGCCATTAACAGTGCAAGAATGGTAGCAATTAAATATTCCACTTGAAAAGCAATAGGTGAAGGTTTATACACTATTGTAGGCTCCGCCCACTTTTCTGAATATTAATCCCATTCACTGAGTGAGCAACAGTGCAAAGTTTAAGAACCCTCCAATTAACAGTGTAAGAATGGCTGCAGTTTACATTTTCCCAGTGAAATTTGTATTTGTCTCCACCCACTGATGACCCGGCATTGCCCGGGTATGTATTCGATTGGTGTTGGTTCCGCACACTTCTTCTAACCCTAACGCACAAACACTCAATGACCAAGTTTGTGAGTTTGGGGTCTTTAGCATCAATAATTTGTATATTCCCATAGAAATTAAACAAATCAGATTGGCTGCTTGTGGCTCTGCCCCTCTCCAGCATTTGAACCCCAGTCACCCAATGACCAACTGTAGCAAGTTTGAGGCATCTGCTATTACCAGTGTAAAAATGGCAGCAATTTAAATATTCCCCTTGAAAATCGACAGGTGAATTTTGATTGGCTATTATATGCTCCACCCACTTCCCTGAATATTAATCTCAGTCACCCAGTGACCATCTGGGCAAAGCTTGGGAACCCTGCCATTAACAGTGTAAGAAGGCCTGCAGTCTACATTTTCCCAGTGAAATTTGGTTTTGGCTCTGCCTTCTTTTTGTCATCTGGATATACAGTCACTCAATGACCAAGTTTATGAGCTTTGGGGTCCTTGGCATCAATAATTTCCAAGAAATGAAACTGTTTGTGGCTCTGTCCCCTTTTCTGAATTTGAACCCCAATGACTAACTGTACCAGGTTTGAGGCTTGTGCCATTAACAGTGCAAGAATGGCAGAAATTTTAATATTGCCCTTGAAAATCAACAGGTGATTTTGATTGGCTTTTTTAGGCTCCACCCACTTTTATGAATCTTAATCCCAGTCACCCAGTAACCAATTGTGCAAAGGTTGAGAACCCTGCCATTAACAGCGAAGAAAGGCTGCAGTTTACAATTTCCCAGAAAATCTGTTTTTGACTCCACCTACTTTTTGTAACCTTGACACACAGTCGACCAAGTTTGTGAGCTTTTGGGTTCCAGGCATCAAAATTGTGTGAATGGAAGCAGTTTATCCAAAAAAAGCAAATCTGATTGGATTTTTGTGGCTCCACCCCTTTAGTGAATTGAACCACAGTCACTTGATGATCGACTGTAGCAGGTTTGAGGCCTCTGCCATTAACAGTGTAAGAATGACAGCAGTTTCAATATTCCCCTTGAAAATCAATAGGTGCATTTTGATTGGCTCTTGTAGGCTCCACCTACTTTTCCGTATATTAATCCTAGTCCCCCAGTGACCAACTGTGTCAAGTTTGATATCCCTGCCATTAACAGTGTAAGAATAGCTGCAATTTATATTTTCCCATGTAAAAAGTTTTTTTTGGCTCTGCCCACTAACCTTGACATACAGTCACTCACTGACCAAGTTTATGAGCTGTGTGGTCTTTGGCATCAACAAGTTGCATGTTACCATTGAAATTAAACAAATCTGATTGGCTGTTTTTGGCCCACTCCCTTTTCAGAAGGTCTCCCAGTGACTGATTGTACCAGATTTGAGGCCTCTGCCATTAAGAGTGTATGAATAGCAGCAATGTAATTATTCCCCTTGAAAATCAAAAGGTGAATTTTGATTGGCTGTTGTAGGCTACACCCACTTTCCTGAATATTAGTCCCAGTCACCCAGTGGCAAACGGTGTCAAGTTTGAGAACCCTGCCAATAACAGAATGGCTGAAATCAATTTAAAAAATTTGATTGGCTGTTTGTGACTCCACCCACTTTAGTGAATTTGGACCCCAGTCACCCAATAACTGACTGTATCAGGTTTGAGACCTCTGGCATTAAAGGATACTACAGCTGAATAAACAGATAACTCCAGTGTGTGGGGGGTCAAAAGTACATACTGTGACCTCCTCCTGCCCCCTCCGTCTGCCGCTGTTCGTGCACTATTCATGCCGGTGTCCTAGCGACTTGCTTGACCCTTGACCTGAACATATTTCTTCCCTCTTCACTTCTGGCCGGCGCATAGCTTTCGGCTCAGAAGCACGCTGTCCTCTCTGTCTAATCTGGGCTGCGTGTGCGCTCCATTACACCAAGCGTCACATGATTAGCATGTGACGCTTGGTGTATTGGAACACACACGCAACCCAGATTAGACGGAGTAAAATGTAATGTAAATGTTCCCCCTTGAAAATCAATAGGTACATTTTGATTGGCTGTGTTTAGGCTCCACCCACATTTCTGAATATTAATCCCAGTCACCCAGGGGCCAATTGTGTCAAGTTTGGGAACCCTGCCATGTAAAAAATTAAGTTGTTGGCGCCGCACAATTTTTCTAACCTTGACAAACAGTCACTCTATCAAGTTTATCAGCTTTGGGGTCCTTGGTATCAATACTTTGTATATTCCCATTGAAAAATAAACAAATCTGATTGGCTGTTTGTGGCTCCGCCCCCTTTCTGAATTTGAACCCTAATCACCCAGTGACTGTACCAGGTTTGAGGCATCTGCTATTAACAGTATAAGAATGGTAGCAGCTTAAATATTCCCTTTGAAAATCGAAAGGTGAATTTCTAATGGCTGTTGTAGGCTCCACCTACCTTCCAAATTCTTAATCTCATTCACCCAGTGACCAACTGTGCAAAGTTTGAGAACCCTGCCATTAACGGTGTAAGAATGCCTACAGTTTATATTTTCCTAGTCAAATTTGTTTTTGGCTCCGCCCACTTTTTGTGGATGCACAGTCACTCAATGGACACACAGTCACAGTCACCTGGACACACAGTCACTTAATGACCAAGTTTGTGAGCTTTCAGGTTCCTGGCATCAAAAATGTGTGAATGGAAGCAGTTTATCCACCAAGGAAATCTGATTGGCTGTTTGTGGCCCCGCCCCTTTAGTGAATTTGGACCCCAGTTACCCAAAGACACACTGTAGGAAGTATGAAGCCTCTGCCATTAACAGTGTAAGAATGACAGCAGTTTAAATATTCCCCTTGAAAATCAATAGGTGAATTTTAATTGGCTTTTTTAGGCTCCACCCACTTTCTTGAATCTTAATCGCATTCACCCAGTGACCAAGTGTGGCAAGTTTGAGAACCCTGCGATTAACGGGTTAAGAATGGTTGAAGTTTACATTTTCCCATTGAAAATGAACGGCTGAAATTTGATTGGCTGTTTTATGCTCCGCCCACTTTTCCTATATTTGTAACCTCGGTCACCAAGTGACCAACTGTGCCAAGTGTGGGGACTCTGGCTTGATTACTGGCAGAATGGCAGCCTTTTACATTTTTTCCATTGACTTGAATGAGTGAAATCTGATTCGCTGTTTGTAGCTCCGCCCACGTGTGCAGGGGGGACCCGAGACCCCCAGAACCTATCATCCCAGGTAGTAAGGGATCTGTATACCAAGTTTCGTTCAAATCGGTCAAGCCGTTTTTCGCGTGATCGCGGCACATACACACATACATACATACATACATACATCCGATTTTATATATATAGATAGGAGACACACATAGTGATATTTGAGAAGTGAAATGAAGTTTAGTGGATTTACAGAAAGTGTGCAATAATTCTTTAAATTAAATTAGGCAGGTGCATAAATTTGGGCCCTGTTATCATTTTATTAATTCCAAAACCTTTAGAACGAATTATTGGAACTCAAATTGGCTTGGTAAGCTCAGTGACTCCTGACCTAAATACACCTATATATAGGTGAATCCAATTATGAGAAAGAGTATTTAAGGGGATAAATTGTAAGTTCCCCTCCTCTTTTAATTTTCTCTGAAGAGTAGCAAAATGGGGGTCTCAAAACAACTCTCAAATGACCCGAAGACAAAGATTGCTCACCATCATGGTTTAGGGGAAGGATACAGAAAGCTGTCTCAGAGATTTCAGCTATCTGTTTCCACAGTTAGAAACATTGAGGAAATGGAAGACCACAGGCTCAGTTCAAGTTAAAGCTCGAAGTGGCAGACTAAGAAAAATCTCAGATAAACAGAAGTGACGAATGGTGAGAACAGTCAGTCAGAGTCAACCCACAAACCAGCACCAAAGACCTACAACATCATCTTGCTTCGGCGCACTTTACACAAGGAGATGCTGTATGCGAGAGTGATGCAGAGGAAGCCTTTTCTACGCCCACAGCACCAATCGAGCTGATTGAGGTACGCTAAAGCAAATTTGGATAGGCCAGCTTCATTTTGGAATAAGTAGTAGAGCCCGGAGGACGTCCGATGATGTCAGCGCGCCGCCGTGGGACGCAGAAGTTCCGGGCCTTGGAGCGCAGAAGAGCCCGACCTGGCAGCCGGCCTGGCCAGGTCGGGTCGGCCACCGGGAGCCTGCGGAGCGGCGGCGAGGGCACCTCCTGCCTGCCACGGGCTGGAGGAAGCCCCAGGTAAGTGGAAATTGATTTTTATTTTTTACCCACCCTCCCTGAACCTTCCCTTTAAGGTTAGTTGCCCACTGGGAAAGTTAAGGTTAGGTTCCCACGGGGGTTCAGGCTAGTAGCCCTCAGTGGGAGGGTTTAAGGTTAGGCACCACCGGGTTGGACGTGTGACACATGAGATCTCTCCAGGAGTGGTAGCTATTAACACAGTTATTGCATTAAGTTGGAACTTTCTTTGCCTCATGATTATTTACATGGATGTTGCGATTGGACATCTACCAGTTTTACAGTTGATAACTGGTCATAGAGTTGGAACTTTTACTGCTTGATGAAAACTTATATGGATGTTGCGATTGGACATCTACAAGCTTTACAGCTGATAATTAACCAGCGAAATCTATGCTGATCTGCACTAGAGGCAATACATCTGGCATCTTATATTATGCAACACGCAATCTACCACCAAATCTATGAGTAAATGGATATATCCTATCACCACCTATGAGAGATCATATCTTTTATATGACACAACGCCCGTAACGCCTACACAGGCCACCAGGTGCCTTCTATTGTACAGAGGGGACTCTATTACATCCAGGTGGCCCTCATATGGAATGCTGGGTGGGCTTTCAGACCGTTGTACTTTTTCCTAAACATTTTATGTTATGCTGAGTAATGTATTTATGCTGATCTATTCATCCCATCTGAGGGAGTTTTAATGTAATCAATAAATGTTTTTTCATTTTTCTATATACATGACTCATTGAGTGCTTTGGCTTGCAGATGGGTTCAGTGTTTTCTTTGTACAAATTCAAAATACCCTCAACCCAAATCCAGACTCTCATTGGAACCTACAGGAAGCGTTTAGAGGCTGTAAATTCTGCAAAAGGAGGATCTATTAAATATTGATTTCATTTTTTTTTTGTGGTGCCCAAGTTTATGCACCTGCCTAATTTTATTTAAACAATTATTGGACACTTTCTGTAAATCCAATAAACTTAATTTCACTTCTCAAATATCACTGTGTGTGTCTCCTATATGATATATTTTTAACTGACATTTTTTATTGTAACAACCAACGATTTATACAGAAAAATCATGACGATTAACAAGGTTGCCCAAACTTTTGCATCCCCCTGTAAATGAAGCGCATAAATATGGGCACCCTCTAAGTGGTGGCCCAAACTAGTTGTGGGGTTTAGGGTCGGGGGAGGAGGTTAAGGTTAGAGGGGTTAAGGTTAGTTGCCCACTGGGAAAGTTAAGGTTAGGTTCCCACGGGGGTTCAGGCTAGTAGCCCTCAGTGGGAGGGTTTAAGGTTAGGCACCACCGGGTTGGGAGGAGGTTAAGGTTGGGCACCACCAGTGGAGAGGTTAAGGTTAGGCACCACCAGGTGGAGGTTAAGGTTAGGCACCAACAGGGGAGAGATTAAGGTTAGGCACCACCAGGGGAGAGGTTAAGGATAGGCACCACCAGGGGAGAGGTTAAGGATAGGCACCACCACAGGGGAGAGATTGAGGTTAGGCACCACCAGGGGAGAGGTTATGATTAGGCCACTGGGGGGTTAAGGTTAGGCACCACCGGAGGGGGTTAGGCACCACCAGGGAGGTCTTAGGGTTAGACACCACCATGGAAGGGTTCTGTGTGAGTAGGGGCTTAGTTCATAGTGAAATATCAGCAAATATTACCAATTACTCACTGTATCAATTAAGTAGAAGAATATCGGTAAATTTACCAGTATTCTACGGAGGCTACTTCCAGAGCTCTTAAACCGAGTTTTTATTTTGGTTTACGCCGTGCCTAAATTAGCGTGCGCCGTGCGGCTCTTTCAAATGTACATATGCTTGACCACTGGTATGAAGGCGGGACCATGAGGAGGAAGAAGGTCCCGAGCAGCTGCGGTGGAGTCGAGGATTATCTGGGAATTCTCTGGACCATCCAGAGCAGGGGTCAGGAACCTTTTTGTCTGAGAGAGCCATAAATGCCACATATTTGAAAATGTAATTCCGTGAGAGCCATACAATATGTTTCAAACTGGGACAGTAGGGCTCACGTCCCTGTTGCCATGGTGATGTGTATACAGTTGATCCGCCAGGCAGCAGAAGTGTCAGACAAGTCTTCAGCTTCTCTTGGGTTTCAGCAACATCAGCAATTTCCCAGAGAGCCAGACAGGAGAAATACAGACTAACAGCTTGTACAATTAGCTAGCTGACTTGGAGGTTGATTCACTTTGTAGTACAAGATCCCCGCACTTTGATTGGCCCAATAGGCTGCCTGTTACTTGACAAGCAGCCTATTGGGCCAAAGTGCTGGGGATCTCGTCCTACAAAGTCACTAGACCTGACCGTGGCCAGAGTGGGACAATTGGAGCAGCAGTTTTGGGGTAGCACAAGTAAGTTAGTAGTGCATGCTACAGCAGTAGCGTGCCCACTTTGAAAATATTACTTGCGCTGCCACACTAAGCTGCGCTGCTTGAGCAGTATAACTTAGTGAATCAACCCATACTGATTTGTCTGTGAGCCAGATGTAGCCATCAAAACAGCCACATCTGGCTCCCGAGCCATAGGTTCCCTACCCCTGATCCAGAGGCTTTCCACTACTTAGGTAAGTATCTGTTTTTTTTTGTTTTGTTTTTTTTTAACTTTTTTTTTCTTACAGGTTTAATTTAAGTTAAATAATTAGAATACCACTTCTTGCTGTAATGACAGGTTCCCCTTTACATAGCATACGCACAATGTGTGGTTAGAACTCTGCCTTAACATTTTGCTTAATTTGGCTAGATTTTTGTCCGGATGGAAAAAGGCTTGGGGCTTTTGTTTTCAGAGATAATGTACAGTTGTGTTCAAAATTATTCAACCCCCACTGAAATTGAATGTTTTGGCCAGTTTGAAATTTATTTTGATCATTTCAGTCATCTTGTTTACAATTAAATCAAAGAGGCACTTGTAAGTCAGACAAATATAACATAACATTTATAATGAAATAACCACAAATGTCTTTTCTGGACATTTTGTCTAGAGATCCCCTTTTTTCTTCATGTAGAAAAAATGTACAGCTTACACATACCATAGAAGGACCTTTTGATGGTGGTTGTTGGAGGTGGTGGCTTGGGAGTAGCAGTTTTACCAGATCTTGTCAACGTTTTATGTCTGTTCTACAGCCAAAATTTCTAGAAACTTGAGCATTCGATCGTCCAACTTTATAGTCATACGACCAGCTGATTTGCTAAACCTTTTGAACCTCACCTTCTTGCAGAGCTTTGCTGTCGCCTACAGACTCAACTGAGACACAAAATGACTCTTTTGCCCAAGCTGCTCTACTTATTTAGGGCCCTCCCGATAGGGGTAGTCACTAGTCACTCGGGATATCCGGAAACTCCAATCCCACATAACTAAGTTCATATGGGGAAACAGACTGCCAAGGATCAAGTACCAATATTTGGCCAGGAGTAAATTACAGGGTGGTTTTGGGGCCCCGAAATTAATACAATACTTCAGAGCCTCTAGACTGGCACAGACTATCCAATGGGCAACACCTACAGGCAGAACTGGGTGGGTTGATCTTGAAGCTTCTCTGATCCGGCCTTTCCCTATTTTTAGCCTTATATGGACAGATAAGCCGGCCATCCCCCCCATTACACAATTATCTTATTATCCAAACCACTATGACCCTTTGGAAAAATATGTCTAAATCTCTAGGTCTAAATAAGTATAACTCCCAACTGGTCTCAATATTTGGCAACCTAGACTTTACCCCAGGCTTAGATCCTCATTCCTGGTTGAAGTGGATAGAAAGGGGAATTACATGCATTAAAGACATAATGACAGAGGGCCAAATATTATCGTGGGGCGATCTCTCTAACAAATACTCCCTTCCTCCATCATTGATATGGTATCAGACTTTAGATGACATCACCCCAGCAATGATTAAATGGCAAGATAGATTGCAATGCACCTTTGACGTTAAGATATGGGTCTCCATCTTTAGCGTTATGGCCAAGTCCTCTATCAATGTCATCCTTAGGGAGCACTCGTATAAGATATTATACGATTGGTATTGCACTCCATCTAAATTGTTCCAATGGGGTCGGACCTCTTCAGACTTGTGCTATAGAGGGTGCGGCCAAAGAGCCGATCAACTACACTGCTGGTGGGAGGAATACCCCATTGTTTCTTCATATTGGCTCATGTGTTTCCAACTCATTTCTGAAGTCTTGGGCAATGAGATCCAGGCAGACCCGTGGGTTGCCCTCTTTCCCAAACCTATACCTAGATTCTCTAAAAATATAAATGCTTTCATAGCCCAGATCTGTAACGTAGCTTTATCTTTACTAGCCAAATCCTAGAAGAACCTTCCACCTCCTAGAGATATTTTAATTCTTAAAATAAAAGAAATATACTCGCTAGAGTACATCACCTCCTCTAAAAACTGGATCTCCTCCCACTGACACCTTTTAGAACTTTACGCTTAGGCGGTTCACACCTGGTAGGAAATACTCGACCCTATAACTTATAAGACACACTTCCACCATTGGATTCCCACTGTATCTTGACCATTATTATGATCTTTAAAGTGTAACTGTCCGGCATAAAATCAAAAATCAATTCTTTATTTTTATCTGGTAAATAAGTAATAAGGATGCTAATCAGGCAATCCAAAAGTTTAAATCTCTATTACTTTTCTTGTTTATAAATGATCATTCCCCCAGTTTACCTGACTCTTATTTGGTACGTTGCCACAAAAAGGGTTGTCCTTTTTTGCTTCTGTACATTAGTTGAGTCTGAGGGGAAATAAAGAAGCAAAAAAAGACAACCCAGCATGCCCTGCAACTTCCTTTGTGCGCCAAAATAGCGGCCACCCGCATAGCATATGGCATCCCCAGGGCTGGTGCCTCGATCAGTTTTTTTCCCCTTTGCCCAGCGGCCAAGACAGAAGGGGGGGGGGGGGGCAGCGCGAGATGGCGGGAGGGGCCCCCCAAATTGGGACCGTCCCGATGAAAACGGGACGGCTGGGGACTCTGATTACACTATCCAGCCAAGCTTATATAGAAATGGGGCCGTAGATCAGCAGATGAAGGTCCAAAGGAATGTCACTTTTGACCTGATTAAAAATACAATTTTAAAACAATCTACATTCAGTACTGAATCCACTGAATAAAAAAGTAATATTAACATGACATAAAATGAAAAACAAAATCACTGCACATTCTCTTTTACGTTCTTTTCAAGAGACTGAATGTTAGAAAAATGAAACACACCCTTAAGTGAAAAAATTTTACCAGTCCGGCTTGTGTTAATCCGGCTCCCATTGTTTTAAAGCATGACTGCCCAACCGGAAGACATAGGGTACCCAAAGTTTGCTGGTATAAGGTGACCAGACAGCTGCGGCTTGAGATACAGCCTGCCTGGCAGATGGCCTATCTTGCCGTTCGGTAAAACAACACCGTACACAAGAGAGAAGAAAGACGCAACTCCTGCTTCAACTCGACAGCATCACCTCCCCGACCTGTTCCCATTCCCGGTCTACAAAGGCTCCTTTCACAGGATGTTTCTATAGACGATGCTTAAGCAAAAGCTGTTTAGTTTAAATGCCAAATCCTGTTGTTGCTGAGATTAGGCTTTCCTGGCTTTGAAAGCAGACCGTGGCAGGTTCTTTGTTTAATCGTTAAAGATGTTTAGGCCTCACCATGTGGCAGGGATGAATATCTTAAGGTGTTAGTGTACTTCTACTTAAAGGACAACTCTCAAAGCATGTTCATATTGTCTGTGGGAGTATTTTGCAATAATTCATGCATTCATATGTATTTTTCCCTTTTTATCATCTTTTAAAAGCTGCATTTGTTCACTAAGGGTTACAGGGGCAAACCCAAAATTTCAAGGGGGGGGGGGGATAGATTCCTGAAAGGTCTCCTCAGCCACGCACAATACAGTATAATATAATATGGTGAGACATCATGCTGGGTACACATAATGCAATTTTCGGACTGACCGACAATGGGATCGATCAGGAGCAGTTTGGATACAGATAATAATGAGGGCAGCCGACATTGCTGGTGAAGGGGAAAGTGAAGCATTCACACAGCAGGGCACAGGGCTGTGCTCATATCCAGGGGCGGACTGACAACTCATGGGGCCCCCGGGCAATTGGAGATTTTGGGGCCCAGTACACCCACAAGCCCCACCCACCACTCCTCAAGCCCCACCCACACACAGCACCACCCTCATAACCTACACTTGTTACAAAATTTTTCTCTTCACTATGTTCATTATAAATGTAGTTGCCTCCAGTATAGGGGAGCCCATATAGTTGCCTCCAGTGTATATTAGATAGGTAGGTGCCTCCAGTATAGGTTAGATAGGTAGGTGCCTTCAGGATAGGTTAGATAGGTAGGTGCCCCGAGAATAGGTTAGATAGGTAGGTGCCTCCAGTATAGGTTAGATAGGTAGGTGCCTCCAGTATAGGTTAGTTAAGTAGGTTTCCCCAGTATAGGTTAGATAGGTAGGTGCCTCCAGTATAGGTTAGATAGGTAGGTTCCCCCAGTAAAGGTTAGATAGGTAGGTGCCCCAAGTATGGGTACAGCAGGCATAGCATAGGTAACTGCGCCTACTGTGATGACATGCGGTTACGTCATTGACGTCCGATAGAATCTTGGGCGCCGGGGCTTGCAGAAATGCAAATAGCAGCATTGTATAGCCAGCACAGAGCAGGAGCCAGTATTTAAAATGATTGCCATAATCAGGTGCATCCGGGCTCCAAAATGTACCTATTTATGTTGCATATTGTGGCTTGGCTGTAGAGGTGGAAGGAAAGTTTTAGGGGTGTTTAGGGTTAGGCGCCACCAGAGGAGGTTAGGGTTAGGCACCACCAAGGGGGTCTTAGGGTTAGGCATCGGTAGAGGGAGGGTTTTGTGTGAGAGTAGGGTTAGGTTTAACCGTAGTAAAATTATTAGTAAATTTTACAGATATTTAAATCGGAAGTCAGTAGTAGGATATCACTAATTTTAGCAAAACAAGTAAAACAGCCTTGTTATTAATATTTGTACTGTACATATAAATGTCTATCTCATCCTGTCATATATCGCCTCGGGTACATTTTAAGTCTGCCTTGTCCATAACTTGTCCTACACTGATAATAAACTGACATCTGTGTATTAAAGAGACTGTCTGTAACACAATTTTCAGTCTTATTTATTCTATCCTATAAGGTCCTATACCTGTTCTAATGTGGTCTGCATTACTGCAGCCTTTTCTAGTTGCACTGTCTCTATAATATATCTAATCTTCTTTTCTTTGTCAAGCTTGTCGAGCCAGGGAGGAATGCACTGCCTCTGCTGTAATAGGGAGAAGTTATGCACCCCAACCCCCTCCATGCCCCCTGCAGGCTCTGTGTGTGTGCTTTGTTTATCCCTCACAGACAAGTCTCTGCTCTCAATTTCAGCTTGTCTGAGGGGGGAGGGAGCTGCCATGCTGAGAAACTGTGAGAATCCCTGACTGGAGTGCAGATAATTCACTATGTAATAAAAATTTGTAGTATACTGTAACATGATATATATATATACACAAACATCACTTCCTGGTTAGCGGACATGTTTTTTGTTTGTAAACACTGCCTAAAACCGGCGATTAAAAGCCAGGATCGCGGCGGGGGGCAGCGGAAACGGCAAAGAGGGATCCAGGAGATTACAGTGACTAGATTGGTATGTTTTTTATTTTACAAATCGGACAGTACAGATTCTCTTTAAAGAGAACCCGAGGGCGATATATGAAATCCTAATAAGACACAGAGGCATGTCCTGTGTACAATGACATGCCTCTGTATCGTTCTGGACCTGACCCAGTCCCCCCAGTACCCCTGTGCTTTGCTACCCCCCCCCCCCCCCCAAAAAAAAAATACTGCCGGGCAAGCGACAATCTGCTTGTTTCTAGCCTGCTATTTACCTGAGGCTTGTCAATCTACTTGTTCTCAATAGCGTGGCTCCTCCCGCCGATCCCTGCCTCTGCTAGCTTCCTCCAATCGGAAGCTAAGCCGTGACCCAGGAAGAGCTTTCTTTTATGTATTTGGAAAGTTTTTTTACTTTATAAAAGTTTTCCAGTGAGCCTAGATCAGAAAAGTGTGAATTTTCTAGGTGACTGGGTTCTCTCTATAAGCTACCTTGATGCTGCAGGCCTGTCTAAATGGTGGCTTAAAGAGCACCTGTGTTTAGCGAACTCCACCAGAAGCAAAACGTAAAATCGAGTAAGAGGAGAAATAAAGAAAAGTTAAACCTATTCCAACTCCTTTCAGCCTACGACTCAGAATTCCCAGGAGGACAGACTACAGACGCACCATCCGCCAAAGCTATGCTAATGCTTTTGTCTGCGAGCGCTTCTGCAAAGACTTATACCATTAAATGGCTGCGTCGTCGTATCACTTTGTGACAAAACTCCTTTTATAGTTTTGAGAGAGGAAAGTTTCGCAGTCGTTTCCCACGGGCAGAGGGGGACAGGGCCATCAGGCAAAGACAACGCTACATTGCTTTACATTCTCATTGAGCTGTTGTGTAATTGAAAAGAAATCTATAGAAATCGTTATTTGTTTCTGCATTTATTGCAGTCTTGAGCAAAACAGAAAGTTTCCGCTTCGCAGAAAGTTCAATGGAAATTTTATTAAGTGCCGACAGACTTCCGTTTCGCGCAGGGAGAAGCAATTCCACGCAATTACCGTCTGCTTTAAGGAGGCCACATTGAACTTTGCAAAATTTTAGTAGAGGGAATTAAGTTCCTCCTAGTCTCCTGCTGGGAATAGCAGTGGTTCTGGGTAACCCAGATTGCTAAACTCCAACTAATGGGGCCTACATCTTCAAATCCTACATTTTTCAGGGTAACTGTGTCTACTATCTTACTTTATTAAAGGGAACCTGAACTAAGTAAAATAATTGAAAATAAACACATGGGGCTTGAGTTGAGTCACTAAGACCAATTGCATGCCTTATACGAGTTAACACGCATTATCAGAGATAACAGGCCCTTTTCGAGTTCACACGCCTTATCGGAGATAACAGGCCTTATCAGAGATAACACGCCATATCAAAGTTAACACACCAGGGGCTTGATTCACAAAGTGGTGCTAACTGTTAGCACGCTTGTGAAAAGCCCCTTATCACGCCAAAAGATGCTTAGGGCACGCTAATTATCGCTCGCGTGCAAAGTCCTGTGATAAGGCATGTTAACTTTGATGAGGCATGTTAACTTTGATAGGAGTGTTATTTCTGATAATGGGCTCGATTCACAAAGCGGTGCTAACCCAGTTAGAGACTTTAGGGGCTCGATTCAGTAAACCGTGCTAAGTGTTAGCACGCCTGTGAAAAGCCCTATATCATGCCTAAAGTTAGTGCACATCGGGTGCACAAAAACAGTGCACCCGATGCGCCTATAAGGTTGCATTGGGTGCGACCTTAATGTCGCACCATGTGACGTTAAAGTCGCACGCAATGCGACCTTATAGGCGCATCAATGCACCGTTTTCGTCGCACCGCGATGCGACATTTCGCGCACACCGCGCTGTGGGCGCGCAAAGTTTTCAGTGTGGGACTTTGCGTGCGATGTAAATTTAGTAAATGGTGCTGACCCAGTTAGCACCCTAGTTATCACGCCTAAAGTCTTAAGGCGTGCTAACTGGGTTAGCACTGTTTACTGAATCAAGCCCTAGGCATGATAACCATTGCACCACACTGGTGAAAAGCCAGTATAGGAGTGATAAGTTTAGGCGTGATAAGTTTAGGCATGATAAGTTTAGGCATGCTAAGTTTGGATAAGTTTAGATCGCACGCAAAGCAGCGCCATTAAACTCTATGCGAAGTGCACCAGACTTTGCTAGAGCAAAACTTTTGATCAGCTGTGCACTGCGGTGCTAACCCAGTTGGTGCTTAAACGTATCACGCCTAAACTTATCACACCTAAACTTATCATGCCTAAACTTATCACACCTAAACTTATCACACCTAAACGTATCATGCCTAAACTGAGTTTAGGCGTGATAAAGGGCTTTTCACCAGCGTGCTAACTGTTAGCACCGCTTTGTGAATCAGGCCCAAAGAGTGATAACTCAGTTAAGGCGTGTTAACTCTGATAAGGAGTGTTAACTCGGATAAGGCATGCTATTTGTCTTAGTGAATCAAGCCCATGATGCCTGCAAATAAATATTACATACTTACCTCACCGTAAGTTCCTCTCAGAAGCTCACCATTTTCTTCTTTCAACGATTCTTTCCATTTCTGACAAGATTTTGTCAGAACTGAAATATATCAGTTGCTGTCAGTTATTGACCTGTTGCTGTCAGTTAAGGTAGCCACACACGATACAATAAAATGATCCGATTTTACTGCAATTCGATAAATATGATCGGATCTCCTGAAAAAATTGAAAGCTTTTTTATTCATTCGACTGAAAAATCCCATCGGATTTCCCGTTTTCTTCGATTTTGATCGATCTGGAATGCCAGATATTTTTCTTCAATCTTTCTAAAGATTGTATGGTGTGTGTTAGATTGTCAATTTATGAATATACACACCCTAGCAATTTTGTCAGAGTTTCCAATCATTTTTAGCATCATTGGGAAAAAATTGAACACAGGTGTGTGGTACATAGGTCAGATTTTTGAAATGTTACAATCAGTTAGAAAAATTGATTGCAATTCTTAAATTGAACAGATATTTAAAAAATTGTATGGTGTGTGGCCACCTTTATACCTGAAAGGACAACTGTTGAGCAAGGTAATGTCCATGTTTCCCTGTGGCTTATTACAGTTTAACAGTGTGCTGACCAGGAAGCTGTTATGGAGTAATGGCCAATTTCAAAATGGAGGATGGAGAATTCCATTGATCACAGCGGACAATTGATTGATGAGTAGACCACATGGGAGGTGAGTATGACGTGTGTATGTTTATTTTGACTTTTAATTTTCTGTTCAGGTTTGCTTTAAAGGACCTCTCCTGTGAAAAAAAGTAAGCAGTTAAAATCTGACAGAACCGACAGGTTTTGGACTAATCCATTTCCTAATGGGGGATTCTCAGGGTTTTCTTTGTTTTCAAAAGCATTTCCTGAACATCAGTTGCTAAGTTTAACTGCCAAAATAGCGTGCGCGTGAGTAGTGAGGTTGGCTGGTATCTTACTATTTTGGCAGTTAGACTGCCATTGAGGAAAAAAAAAAACGAATAAAACCCTGAAAATCATGCTTGAGGAGATGGACTAGTCCAAAACCAGTTCTGTCAGATTTTAACTGCTCATTTTTTTGTTGGAGTAGTCCTTTAAATAAAAGGAGGCGATAACCGAGAGCCAAATATAGTGTAGAATATTAATGTACCAAGAGGAAGATAGTATGTTGAGTAAAATGATACTCCCAAAACAGGGTTACCTCGAAGACAACCCCTGTGAAGGTAGGTGGGGAGTGAGCAAGCCAAGCACTTACTGACATAGACTCCTGTTTCTGCCTGAGGAGGCAGTCTTAAACCCGCAAAACACATCACAGGAGTTTTATATTAAAGCATGTTTTGGAGTCAGGGCCGGAGCTACCATAGGAAAAAATGGGCAATTGCCCCAGGGCCCCAGGGCCTGTAGGGGCCCCCAAGTTGTCCCTCCCCCATCTTAACTGTTTGTCCCCAGGGACTCTGCAGAGTCTGTTAAGTTGGGAGGTGATTGGGGGAGGGTAGCAGCCAGCTCAGGGGCCCAGGAGGGAAATTTGGCTGCAACAAAGGGCCTCTAATGACGCTTTTTGGTTCGGGGGTGTCTGTTGGGGGGCCGCCAGGCTAATTTTGCCCTAGGGCCCAATTGTTACTTGAACCGGCCCTGTTTGGAGTTTTATAAGTGGTAAATAAACGTTACTTCTTGATACGGACTATTTGGGTCATCAATTGGGCGGTAAGTCCAACTTTACCTCCTTTTTTAACCAGTTTTTAGATAAATCTGTAAGTTTGAAAAAATAAAAAATAGATACATACCTCGGCAGGGGGAAGCCTCTGGATCCTAATGAGGTTTCCCCCGTCTGCTTTCGCCAGCCTGATCTAGCGCTGACACCCTGAACAAGCAGCAACACTAATATATACATTACCCTGTCTGCGCAGGCACACTAGCGACTGAGGGCGTAAAGGGTGTTCAGGAGGTTGACAGCAGAGGGGGAAAAAGCTGTTCCTCTGCCTTGAGGTCCTGGTGGAGATGGCCCAAAACCTCCGGCCTGATGGGAGCAGTCTGAAGAAGCGGTGGCCGGTGGCCTGGGTGCAGACACGGATCTAGACCAAGTTGTCCCAAGTTGCGCCTGGGGCAAGGTCAGGTTTTGGCGCCTAAACTGCCAGTCCCCATCCAAATTTTGCCGCCTTTTTAAGAATTCAACAAACTGCACCTGGGGCAAGAGACCCGCTTGCCCCCCCCCCCCCCCCCCCCAGATCCATCACTGCCTGGGTGTGATACTTTCTCATAAGCAGGGCAGAGGACTTATTTTTAACATAGTAACAGACTACCTATGGTTGCTGCTTTTTGTGGCTTCGGTTTATCAGGCCCCTTTGGTAGGTTATCTCTGCAAAATAACAAAATAAAAACAAAAAGGATTTAGATAAAATAAAAAAAATTCACACTTCCCTTTGAGCGAAGCTCTGCCAGCACTTCTCGTATAACAAAGGCCTCTCGTAATGCTCAAGGAGAGGGCACTCTGCGTCGCGGCTACAAACCTCTCCAGGCCAACAGTAATGCTCCCTTATCTGCGCCTAGCAGGCTAAGAAATGCAAAGAGGTACAGAAGCCTGTTTGGTCTCCGTTGTTTAATTGCAAGGCAAGTGGGAGAGCTCCGAACAGACATAAAAGGATCTTTAAGGTGAAACAATGAAGAAAACTGTGCTTTGAAACGCGCCGCCGCCGCCACCACGCTGAAGTGCTCGGGGGGCCACTTGGGGCTTTTCCGAGAGCTCCACATCCTTTCTCTTTCAAAGTCTGTCCCTTGTCTCTTCGTCCGCTTGTTGTCGAAAAGAACTCTAATGAGAGAAGCAGATGTTGAAACACGCATTTTGTATTACTTTTGTTTTATAGGTGATTTACTGCGCATGATGTTTTTCTTGTACTTTTATCTTGCTGCCTCTGTGACAACAGGAACGCACGCGGGGTAGCCTATGCATTTAAAGCGACGCAGTCAGGACCGTGATCGAATTGAAAACACCACCACCTGTGGTCGTCATTGTCTGTAAAAAATCCTCACGTCTCTTTCTGTCCTCCTAGAGAGGCACAGCATTGCTTCGCCGCGTCCAATAACTTGATGATCAGCGCCACAAATGTTTATCCTTCTTTATTTTCCCTTACAGCTATCCAAAAACCCCAGAAATGTACTGACACCATCAAAATCCCTTCACACTCACCTACGGGAGTCCTCAGTTTTCCACTCCCCCTGCCTATGAGCAGACTGACTTTAAATTCTGCCAGAACTGTAATCAAACTGTCCCAACACCAACATCACTTCTCTCCCTTTTTCATGGGAAAACAGAAGGGAGGTTGAGTGGCAGTCAGGTCTAGTGATTTGTTGAATTCCCTAAAAAATAGTTTAAAAAATACATAGTTACTATAGGGACTCATGTTTTTATATGTAGTTCATGAGGATATATTACAGTTGTTTTTGCAAATAAGGGCTTGTAATTATTTATATAGTATGTTGTAATAACCGTGACAAATGGACAAAGAACATGTGTGTGTTTTATCTACAGTAGCATGGTTTATTTTAAAACTATAATGGCTGCAAATTTAAAAAAAAAATGATTTTTTTTCTTTTTTTTTCTTCATATTCCCTTTAACCACTTTACCCCCGCCCGTACGGATTTCTCAGTCCCTTTTTCCATCCTTTAACCCCCAGGGACGGAGAAATCCGTACTTTGCGCACTCCCGCCGCTGCCCGCGCTCCCGCTCGTAAACACGCCGCCCGCCGCTAGTAAACACGCCGCCGCCCGCTCGCCCAGAGATCAACGAACGGGAAAATCCATTCCCGTTCGTTGATCTAAGCTGCTGAGCAGTGCGATCATTGTTAGCAATAACAAACTCCCAGCCTCTTTCTACTTCCTGCAAGCGTCCGGAAGGACGATTGCAGGTCGCATAAAACAAAAAGTTACTGTTGCCGTCTTGTGGCCAAATAGTAAAACTACACCCTAAGCATTTTTTACACACAAATAAACTAGTTTTACACAAAAAATTAACTCCTTACCTCCCACACTTCCCAATTTATTTTTTTTTGTAATTAAAAAAAAATTAAAAATTTACAATTTGAAAAAATACATAAATAGTTACCTTAGGGACTGAACTTTTTAAATATTTATGTCAAGAGGGTATAACACTGTTACTTTATAAACTATGGGCTTGTAATTAGGGATGGACGCAAAACTGAAAAAAATGCACCTTTATTTCCAATTAAAATATTGGCGGCAATCATTGTGATAGGGACATAAGTTAAACGGTTTTATAACCGGGACAAAAGGGCAAATACATTTAATGGGTTTTAATTACAGTAGCATGCATTATTTAAAAACTATAAAGGCCGAAAACTGAAAAATAATAAATTTTTTCCCACATTTTTTCCTATTTTCCCATTAAAACACATTTAGAATAAAATTATTCTTGGCATAATGTCCCACCTAAAGAAAGCCTAATTGGTGGCAAAAAAAACAAGATATAGTTCATTTCATTGCGATAAGTAATGATAAAATTATAGACAAATGAATGGAAGGAGCGCTGAAAGGTGAAAATTGCTCTGGTGGTCAGGGGGTAAAACCCCTCAGTTGGGAAGTGGTTAAAATGCATATAAAATAAACACATTCTTACAAAAAAAAATACCACTCAAAGAAAGCTTAATTTGTGACAAAAAAAACATAGAGATCATTTAGCTGTGATAAGTAGTGATAACGTTATTGGCAAATGAATTGGAGGAGGAGCGTGAATGTGAAAATTGCTCTGTAGTTTTTAAAGGAAAATACCCATAGTGGTGAAGTGTTCGAACGTGATATCCTATCTACACTGAGGATATCTGAAACAGGCCTCTGATTAGCCACAGAGTCCTCAATTTCCCAAAATGTCATAACTGTGAACTGTTGATTCTCTGTTATCTGTATATTCAGAGGTGACCGGATTACAGAAAATCATACAGTTGTCTAAATTGAAATCTACCTGAAGGACAGAATGAGTCCAGTTATGGAAAGTAGCGAACATATGTTGGCAGTCTGCGCCCCATGAGTCTGATTGAAGAGTCGGCTTTGGTGCAGAGTGTACCTTTAAAGGTCTGTTGAAGAGCTGAAGATATTATAGTCTGACAGAGAGTTCACTGAGAATAAAGTAGAGACCGTTGTGACTTATTGCTCTGCTATTGTCGTTTCGCTTTAAATCTCATCTCTGTATGAAGCCATATGAAAGAGCGGGTCTCTTTGATGTTAAAATTTTGCTTCCTTTGTATCTAATGTGAAAAGTCAGTTGAAGTTTCCTGTTTTTTGTAGAGTCACAGAGATCTATCAGAAGGTGGAAGAAAAAAGGTTCTTGAAATGGGAGCAGCGTGCCGTACGTAAGTTTACTTCCTGTCTTTGTTGGAAACAATAAGTGCAGATCTAAGTCAATCAGACGCATATGCCGGGCGTCGCTGCCGGTAAATTAAGGGATGAATCTCGGAAAATGGGTACAATAATTTCTATGGTATATACCGGGACTTTGATTCTCGGGATTAGAGGAGGCTCTGACACAGATCTAGGCTGGATATTCCCAAGGGTTCTCATTCAAATGTTCCATTTGCAGGCGGAAATCCAGGCAAGTTTTAATTGGGCCTTTGTGTTGTAATTAGAACTGAATTTTCATTTTTTTGAAAAGCTGCCAGCCTTTTCAAAGGCAACAGGGTATCTTATACCTGAAAGGAAACCTAAAGTAATAAAAACATGGAAGCAGGAAATTTGGGCGCATGAGGCAGGTGGACAAAAAGGGCGCCGCCATTCACTCCCATAATAAATATCGTTTAAATCGGCGCCCAACAGGAAAAAAGGGCGCCAGAGAAAAATAACGTTTTAAAAGCGGCGCCCGGAGACTTTTAATGTTTTATAACTGTTTCTCATGATTACACATTATTTAATGATTTATCATTTTTAAAACATTATTTTTAAACGAAAAACAGTACAATATTTTTTAAAACATTACTTTTAAACGAAAAACTGTACAATTTTTTTTTTTTTTTTTTTTTTTGCATTTTTAAACGAAAAACCGCACCATATTTTTTTTTAAACGTTATTAATGCTTATCACAGGGGGGGTCTTAGGTTTAGGCACCAACAGGGGGGTCTTAGGGTTAGGCACCAACAGGGGGGTCTTAGGGTTAGGCACCAACAGGGGGGTCTTAGGGTTAGGCACCAACAGGGGGGTCTTAGGGTTACACACCAACAGGGGGGTCTTAGGGTTAGGCACCAACAGGGGGGTCTTAGGTTTAGGCACCACCAGGGGGGTCTTAGGGTTAGGCACCAACAGGGGGGTCTTAGGGTTAGGCACCAACAGGGGGGTCTAGGGGTTAGGGATAGGTACAGGGAGGGTTCTGTGTGAGAGTAGGGTTAGGTATAGCTTTAGTAAAATTCTTATTAATGTTTTATAAAACGTTATTATAAATTTCAATTTTTAAACAGGGAAGATTAACGTTTTTAAAATTGCCGATTTTATACACATTATTTAATGATTTATAACTTTATAAAACATTATTTTTAAACGAAATATAACACAATTTTTTTTAAACGTTATTCATGATTATCTTTTAAAACCCTGCGCCCTTTTTTCCCGGCGCCCTTTTTTAACGTACGCTAAAAACATGACTTTTTAAGGTATCCCACAGTATTATTTTATATTTAAATCTACTTTTTAAAGTTTTTATTGTTTCATGGCCTCTTCTCAATGACACATTCATTGAAGTATGCCAGAGCTAAAAAAATCTGTGAACTATTCACCCTTTTTATCTCTTTCCTACTCTCAGAAGCAGTTTACTGCCAGGAAAATGTTATATTGCTGCAATTCCTTATTAGTGAGGAATACATTATAGACCGACCCGGTCCTAACCCGGGCAGAAGTTGTCACTTGCATACCTGATTTTTAACTCTTTCAGGCAGAGAAAGAAAAAAAGGAACACAGCCTAGTTATTTGTGTGCTTGGCATTGTACATTCACATGTCTATCTCATCATGTCACATGTCACCTCGGATGTTGCTTTACCCAGTTGCTGTCAGTTACAACTGAATGTGCAAGGTAATGCCCATGTTTTCCCTATAGCTCAAGTGGATGATATTACAGTTTAACAGTGTGCTGACCAGGAAGCTGTTATGGGGCAATGGCCATTTTTAAAATGGAGGACGGATAAATCCATTGATCAAAGTGGACAAATGGCATGCAGGACAGAAGAAAGAGATTGAGGAGTAGACTACACAGGAGCAGGGCCGGTCCTGGACTTTCTGCTGCCTGAGGCAAAGATCGTGAAGGCGCCCCCCCCCCCCCCCCGGGCCCCAGGCACCCCCCCCCCCCCCCCTCCTTAAAGCAAAATTAAAGAATTAAAGAAGACCGCTTCAGTTTCTGCTCTACAGTGAATTAACTATCACATACCTTGCATTACTGGAGACCTGTAGGAAGAGTATGCTTTGAAGGAGAATGAAAAGTTTGGTTTCAGGGCTCCAGATTGGCAATCCTAAAAAAAAAGTCAAGTTTAATTCAATAGTCCATGAGAGTCCATCTGCTTGTTCTCCCTCCTGTCTTTCTTAGCAGAATTAAGCCTGATACACACTTTCAATTACGAGTGGCCAATCATTGACCAATTTTACCACCTGCCTTCATGTAGTATAAGGGATACCTACATAATCTGCTCATAGTGTGCAATATCTGCTGCCCAGCCTCATACTACATGACGCAGGTGGTAAAATTGGTCAGTAATTGGCCAATCATAATTGAAAGTGTGTACCAGGCTTTAGCCCTCATCTTAGAAGTGGATGTGTTAGAGGATTTAAATGAATCATGTATAATCCAGGGAGTGGGTTGGAGCAGTAGTTGGAGCACAGACAGCCCATGCTTTCATGCCTCCTTCCTTATCTCTCCTCCCAATCCAAACCACTAGGTGCCTTCAGTCAGTCAGTACCACTGGCAATATAGCTAGCCTAGCCAGCCCAGGTTGTAAGTATGGTACAGACCGTGCAGTTGGTGAAGCCTGCTGCTGCCACCCTCCTGCATGTCCCTGACCCGACCCCTTTTATTATAGCAGGCAGCCAGTACAGACAGAGACAGAAATCATCACATAGCATTATAGCAGAGAGAAAAAAATTACAGGATCATCATTTTACCATACACCAATACCACTGACTTCTACCATGAGTCATCATTGATGACTACTACACACTACCTTAACCTTATTATACTAAATAATAACTTAAACTTAAAAAGGAATGTACCTCTCTCATGCGCCCCTCTCTTTTATGCCTCTGTTTTGTTTCTATCTTTCCTGTGCTTCACTCATGTGTCCCCTCTACAGTGCTTTCTCATGCCCTATTCTCCTATGCATCTCTCCCTTTCTCCTGTACCTCTCTGATGCCACCTATCTCTTGTGCCCCCTTTCCAGTGCTTTTCTCATTTGCCCCCTTTCTCCTGCGCCCCTCTCTCCTGCCTCCCTTCTGTGCCCATTCTCCCACCCCCCCTCCCTCCTGTGCCCATAGCTTCCAACTGTCCCTCTTTCGGAGGGACGGTCCCTCTGTCCTCCTCATTTGCCCCTCTTTCAGGACTTTGTCCCTCGTTCTATGTAAATATATATATTTCTCTACTAAAAAAATGTGTTTGATTGACTCTAAACTTTATTCCCATCCTGTAAATTGATATTATTACTAATTTTAAAATGTTACTATGAAGGAAAATGAACCAGGATAGAAAGGACCAGTGTGGTTTGACTTATAAAACAACATATTTTTCTTATGAAATCTTTATGGCATGCGTGACTAGGGTTGTGATGGGGGCGTGGTCAGGGGTGTAGCAGGGGCGTGGCTTAAGTGTCCCTCTTTCTCATCTCAAAAAGTTGGGAGGTATGCCTGTGCCTCCCTTATGTCACCCCTCTCCTGTGCCTCCCTTTTGTGCTGCCGCCTCTTATGTGCCTCCTTCCTGTGACCCCTCTCCTGTGCAGCCTGTCCTTCCCTTGTGTATTTTCCCCATGTGCCTCCCTTCTGTGGCCTCTCCCCTGTGCCTCCTTATTTGCCACTCCCTCTCCTGAGTTTCTGTCTTACTCTTATGCCTCTCCTTGCAGTCACTGCCCTCCTCCCTCTCCATGTTTTGATCCCCACTACCATGTCACCATCTTCCTGCTCCCACTTAGCCCCTTTCTTGTGCCCCCCTTCCGTCTTTGTCATCCCCTTCATTGATTCTGTTCCGCGTGCCATTTGCCAAGCCCTACCATCTCCCCCCCCTCCCCCCCACTTTGTCATCCCCTTCATTGATTCTGTTCCCCTTGCCATTTGCCAAGCCCCCCATCTCCCCCCCCCCCACTTTGTCATCCCCTTCATTGATTCTGTTCCCCTTGCCATTTGCCAAGCCCCCTATCTCCCCCCCCCCCACTTTGTCATCCCCTTCATTGATTCTGTTCCCGTGCCATTTGCCAAGCCCCCCATCTCCCCCCCCCCCCACTTTGTCATCCCCTTCATTGCTTCTTTCTTTTCCCCTTGCCAAGCCCCCCCCCCCCCTAATGTATACATTATAACATTACACCATCCCCAGACCCCCACACAATCCACCGTGAAGAAAAGCCTGCCCTGAGTGATGCAGGCAGCAAACAAAGTAAGTGACAAGTGACAGTGAGTGACTGAGTCTGACTCACTCACCGGGGATTGGGTCTCCCTCTGGGTCTGTGGCAGCGGCGAAGGGCGGGCATCCGCACCGCACGCATGCATGATCCTGCACTGGCAGGCAGGGGACAGACGGCTGTCTGAGGCCTGCGGCGGGCATGCTCCGCCTCCACCATTTCGGATCTCGCGCTGGGCCTGGGCCGGTGAGCGGCGGCCGGAGGCGGCAGCCAGCCAGAGCCAGCCTCATCATCGTCGGGTCACGCCGCCGCCCGTGCGTGACAATCAGCCGCAGGGCAGCAGAGGCAGAGCGGGCGACATCCGCCGCCAAAGGCAGCGTCACATACAGGCAGCCTTGGAGGAGGATACAGCCAGGAGAGGCCGCAGCCCGTAGAGCTGAGCTCCGAGAGTCGTCGGACTCGGAGGCCGGCCCGGCGGCATCATGTGGGTGGCGGGCGGGAGGTGCGCACAGCCTAATGGGGGGCGGCGGGGGCCGCGTCTCAGAAGTTCACAGACAGTCCGGGCGGCCTCGACGGAGCCGGAGGGGAGCTGGGGAGGATCACTCACGGTGTGTGTGCAGGCACGAGGTCGGAGGCAGGTCGGGCACCACACAGGATCAGCCGGACTTCGTCTGCACTGCAGCCTGCACGCTCTCTCTCCTCTCCCCAGTCACTTCCTCTCTATGTCTGGTGCCGCCCCTCCACTTCCTGCCGCCTGAGGAACCCGCCTCACCCCGCCTCATGGGCGGGCCGGCCCTGCCCAAAGCAAATGGCGCCGATCATGCGGGCAGCACGGTGGCACAGTGGTTAGCGCTCTTGCCTTGCAGCGCTGGGTCCCCGATTCGTATCCCAGCCAGGTCAACATCTGCAAGGAGTTTGTATGTTCTCCCCGTGTCTGTGTGGGTTTCCTTCGGGCACTCCGGTTTCCTCCCACACTCCAAAAACATACAGATAAGTTAATTGGCTACTCACCTAAATTGGCCCTAGACTACAATGCATACACTGCACAATATAGGCATATGTTTATGGTAGGGACTAGATTGTGAGCTTCTTTGAGGGACAGTTAGTGACAAGACTATATATGCTCTGCACAGCGCTGCGGAAGATGTTGGCGCTATATAAACAGGGCCGGTCCTGGACTTTCTGCTGCCTGAGGCAAAGATCGTGAAGGCGCCCCCCCCCCCCCCCCCGGGCCCCAGGCACCCCCCCCCCCCCCCTCCTTAAAGCAAAATTAAAGAATTAAAGAAGACCGCTTCAGTTTCTGCTCTACAGTGAATTAACTATCACATACCTTGCATTACTGGAGACCTGTAGGAAGAGTATGCTTTGAAGGAGAATGAAAAGTTTGGTTTCAGGGCTCCAGATTGGCAATCCTAAAAAAAAAGTCAAGTTTAATTCAATAGTCCATGAGAGTCCATCTGCTTGTTCTCCCTCCTGTCTTTCTTAGCAGAATTAAGCCTGATACACACTTTCAATTACGAGTGGCCAATCATTGACCAATTTTACCACCTGCTTTCATGTAGTATAAGGGATACCTACATAATCTGCTCATAGTGTGCAATATCTGCTGCCCAGCCTCATACTACATGACGCAGGTGGTAAAATTGGTCAGTAATTGGCCAATCATAATTGAAAGTGTGTACCAGGCTTTAGCCCTCATCTTAGAAGTGGATGTGTTAGAGGATTTAAATGAATCATGTATAATCCAGGGAGTGGGTTGGAGCAGTAGTTGGAGCACAGACAGCCCATGCTTTCATGCCTCCTTCCTTATCTCTCCTCCCAATCCAAACCACTAGGTGCCTTCAGTCAGTCAGTACCACTGGCAATATAGCTAGCCTAGCCAGCCCAGGTTGTAAGTATGGTACAGACCGTGCAGTTGGTGAAGCCTGCTGCTGCCACCCTCCTGCATGTCCCTGACCCGACCCCTTTTATTATAGCAGGCAGCCAGTACAGACAGAGACAGAAATCATCACATAGCATTATAGCAGAGAGAAAAAAATTACAGGATCATCATTTTACCATACACCAATACCACTGACTTCTACCATGAGTCATCATTGATGACTACTACACACTACCTTAACCTTATTATACTAAATAATAACTTAAAAAAATAAAAAGGAATGTACCTCTCTCATGCGCCCCTCTCTTTTATGCCTCTGTTTTGTTTCTATCTTTCCTGTGCTTCACTCATGTGTCCCCTCTACAGTGCTTTCTCATGCCCTATTCTCCTATGCATCTCTCCCTTTCTCCTGTACCTCTCTGATGCCACCTATCTCTTGTGCCCCCTTTCCAGTGCTTTTCTCATTTGCCCCCTTTCTCCTGCGCCCCTCTCTCCTGCCTCCCTTCTGTGCCCATTCTCCCACCCCCCCTCCCTCCTGTGCCCATAGCTTCCAACTGTCCCTCTTTCGGAGGGACGGTCCCTCTGTCCTCCTCATTTGCCCCTCTTTCAGGACTTTGTCCCTCGTTCTATGTAAATATATATATTTCTCTACTAAAAAAATGTGTTTGATTGACTCTAAACTTTATTCCCATCCTGTAAATTGATATTACTAATTTTAAAATGTTACTATGAAGGAAAATGAACCAGGATAGAAAGGACCAGTGTGGTTTGACTTATAAAACAACATATTTTTCTTATGAAATCTTTATGGTATGCGTGACTAGGGTTGTGATGGGGGCGTGGTCAGAGGTGTAGCAGGGGCGTGGCTTAAGTGTCCCTCTTTCTCATCTCAAAAAGTTGGGAGGTATGCCTGTGCCTCCCTTATGTCACCCCTCTCCTGTGCCTCCCTTTTGTGCTGCCGCCTCTTATGTGCCTCCTTCCTGTGACCCCTCTCCTGTGCAGCCTGTCCTTCCCTTGTGTATTTTCCCCATGTGCCTCCCTTCTGTGGCCTCTCCCCTGTGCCTCCTTATTTGCCACTCCCTCTCCTGAGTTTCTGTCTTACTCTTATGCCTCTCCTTGCAGTCACTGCCCTCCTCCCTCTCCATGTTTTGATCCCCACTACCATGTCACCATCTTCCTGCTCCCACTTAGCCCCTTTCTTGTGCCCCCCTTCCGTCTTTGTCATCCCCTTCATTGATTCTGTTCCGCGTGCCATTTGCCAAGCCCCCCATCTCCCCCCCCCCCACTTTGTCATCCCCTTCATTGATTCTGTTCCCCTTGCCATTTGCCAAGCCCCCCATCTCCCCCCCCCCCACTTTGTCATCCCCTTCATTGATTCTGTTCCCGTGCCATTTGCCAAGCCCCCCATCTCCCCCCCCCCCCACTTTGTCATCCCCTTCATTGCTTCTTTCTTTTCCCCTTGCCAAGCCCCCCCCCCCCCCCTAATGTATACATTATAACATTACACCATCCCCAGACCCCCACACAATCCACCGTGAAGAAAAGCCTGCCCTGAGTGATGCAGGCAGCAAACAAAGTAAGTGACAAGTGACAGTGAGTGACTGAGTCTGACTCACTCACCGGGGATTGGGTCTCCCTCTGGGTCTGTGGCAGCGGCGAAGGGCGGGCATCCGCACCGCACGCATGCATGATCCTGCACTGGCAGGCAGGGGACAGACAGCTGTCTGAGGCCTGCGGCGGGCATGCTCCGCCTCCACCATTTCGGATCTCGCGCTGGGCCTGGGCCGGTGAGCGGCGGCCGGAGGCGGCAGCCAGCCAGAGCCAGCCTCATCATCGTCGGGTCACGCCGCCGCCCGTGCGTGACAATCAGCCACAGGGCAGCAGAGGCAGAGCGGGCGACATCCGCCGCCAAAGGCAGCGTCACATACAGGCAGCCTTGGAGGAGGATACAGCCAGGAGAGGCCGCAGCCCGTAGAGCTGAGCTCCGAGAGTCGTCGGACTCGGAGGCCGGCCCGGCGGCATCATGTGGGTGGCGGGCGGGAGGTGCGCACAGCCTAATGGGGGGCGGCGGGGGGCCGCGTCTCAGAAGTTCACAGACAGTCCGGGCGGCCTCGACGGAGCCGGAGGGGAGCTGGGGAGGATCACTCACGGTGTGTGTGCAGGCACGAGGTCGGAGGCAGGTCGGGCACCACACAGGATCAGCCGGACTTCGTCTGCACTGCAGCCTGCACGCTCTCTCTCCTCTCCCCAGTCACTTCCTCTCTATGTCTGGTGCCGCCCCTCCACTTCCTGCCGCCTGAGGAACCCGCCTCACCCCGCCTCATGGGCGGGCCGGCCCTGCACAGGAGGTAAGTATGACCTGTGTATGGTTATTATGACTTTTTATTTTCAGTTCAGGTTCTCCTTAACGCCAAGGGTATTTACCCTCTAATGCGAGATAGGAACATAGGAAAGATTGTAGTTGTGGCTCCCACTACTTGGCACCAATAGGCCCATGTGCAATTAACTTTTCCTCCTCATTTTTCATCTTCTTTTTGAAGGACCGCTATCACGAAAAAAAGTAGGCAGTTAAAATCTGACAGAACCGACAGGTTTGGGGCCAATCCATCTCCTCATGGGGGATTCTCAGGGTTTTCTTTGTTTTCAAAAGCATTTCCTGAACAGCAGTTGCAAAGTCTAACTGACAATAAAGTGTGCAAGTGAGGGAGGCCGGCTGGTATCTTACTGTTTTGACAGTTAAACTGCTGTTTAGGAAATGCTGTTGAAAACAAAGAAAACCCTGACAATCCCCCATGAGGAGATGGACTGGCCCAAAACCTGTCAGTTCTGTCAGATTTTAACTGCCTACTTTTTTGGTGGTCCTTTAAAGAGACCCTGTAACAAAAAAAAGTTCCCCTGGGGGTACTCACCTCGGGAGGGGGAAGCCTCAGGGTCCAAATGAGGCTTCCCCCTCCCCTGTAATTTTTTTTATAAATTTGCCTCAGGCGGCAAAAAGTCTAGGGCCGGCCCTGCGCCTGCGCAGTAGAGCGGCCCGACAGCAATCGGCTATTTCTACCTATCTCCGAGGCGGAGAGCCGATACTGCGCCTGCACTGGAGCTGGGAAGGTAAATATTTACATCCCCGCCGTTCCGGGAGCTTTATCTCTGCCGCTGTGGTGCCGAGGAGGACAGGGGAAGCCTCAATAGGATCCAGAGGCTTCCCCCACCCCAGGTGAGTATCCCCCGGGGGAGGTTTTTCTCAATACAGGTTTTCTTTAAAGCAAAGATGAAATGAGAAGAAAGGCGAAGCGGGCTGGGGGCAGACTGTAATGATCTGCTCAGCTGCCTGTGCAGGCAGGCAGCTTTTTGACCATTGTTCAGGTCTGCATTCTGCAGGTCTCTGGAAGAGAGACCTTTTGTCAGTTTTTCAGCTTGCTGTTGCTGAGGAATTTGCATACGTTTGTCATGCAAATTGCCTAGCCACATCCCTTGTAGGCCTGCTCTATATATACCATGTGATACCACAGTAAGTGGCTAGTTATAAGAGTTAGTTCCTGTGTAACACTCGCCTGGAGTGTCAGCCATGCTCTTTGTTTGAAGATTATCTTAGAGTGATTCCTGGGACTGCACTAGGCAGGTTTCCCTGGTGCAGTTAGGATTGCTTATCTGTTTTGTTTGTCTGTTGCGATTGTCCTGTCCCAGCGGTGGTCGACAGGAAATCGTTCTGTGTGTCTGGGTGCTAACCGGAACAGCGGTTGTTACTGGTAGCCCCTTCTGATCTGTTTCCCTGGATCGCACCAGCCTCTTGCGCTAGTGCTGTGGATCCTTCTGGTCTGCTACTCTGTACTTGGATTGCACTAGCATCTTGCGCTAGCGCTGTGGATCCTTCTGTTCTGTCTTCCTGGATCGCACTAGCCACTTGCGCTAGTGCTGTGGATCCTATCGCTCGCTTATTCCTGTTTTCGTGTGTCTGTCTTGTCTGCTACGAACGCTTGCTGGAGGCTCGGTGAGGTAACCGTTAAGCAAGCGCTCGCGTCCTCTGTTTCATGTTTGTCTGTCGGTGGTTAGTTAGGCGTGCTTGTCTCTGTTGTGCTTATCATGCGGGGACCGCGCATAAACGTGTGCACTGTTGCGAATGAGTGCGGTGTTCTCGTTTAGCTAGCGTTTGTTATTTTCCGTATCTTCTCATTGTATGATTTGCTGTGCCTTTGCTACTCTCGTGCTCTGCCTTGCTGTAGCCTTGTGTCACCTCTGGCAATCGCCTCTCTCGCGATTGCGTTCCTACTTCATATCTGCTGTTGTGTATGCACCGTCGCGGGTTGGCGACTAGTTTGGTGTACACACATACAATCTGTCTCTGTGCTCATTCTCTTCCGCAATCGCTTCTCAGGCGATTGCGTTCTCACTCGGTTTCCTTGTTGTGTGTCTGCCGTCGCAGGTGGCGGCTAGATTGGTGGACATACATACATTCCTTATCTGTGCTTATTCGGTCTTGTGTCGCTGTTAGCAATCGCCATCTCTGGCGATTGCCTTCTCACTTTGTCTTCATGGTTGTGTGTTTTTCGTCGCAGGGTGGCGACTAGTTTGGAGAACACGCATACCCTCTGTCGCTTTGATCTCTCTCTTTCAGGGCTATCTTGCCCTGCGTTTCTTCCCTTCGTGCAATTCCTGTCTGGCGTGTGTGGCAGGGCAGATTAGCTTTACCTCTGCACTCCACAGCTCCCCCTGTCGACAGGAATTTCCCTCTACAGGTGCATTATTATTATTATTATTAATAATGCATTGCACCTTTTGCTGGGTTCTCTCAAATTATACGCTTGTGGAGGATTTCCGCAGTGTCAGCACACGTCTTGTGCGCTGATCACGGAGAGAATTCCACAATCGTTACGCAGACACTTTCTCTCCCTTCTCCACCAAAGCCCTCCCTCTCATGTTCCTCTGCCTGTCAGCACTCTTCCTGGCAGAGATGTACTCACATCCACAGACTACATCTCCCAGCATGCATTGCGACTTTGCCGGGAACTTTAAAATGCGGCATAGCTGCAGTCTCTCCTGGGGTAGGTGAGTAATGACGATTAAGCAGCATCTCCCTCTGTGTATATGTGTGTTTAGCACATCGTTACTGGGTGTGTTTATAGAGAATGGCAGTTTGTGCTGTCTGTTTTTTTCCCCCTTGTCAATCAGCAGTAAAGAGGATGACCTGCACGGTGCATCAAACAACCTGAACAAATTACACAGTGAGTATCAATCATTTTTTGATCTATCTTCTATTTTATTTTATTTTTTTACTTTTTATTTTGAAACGTATTTATGTGTACATTTCTCCCCTACTACTACCTTTTGGTAAAGTTCCTCTTTAACCTCTTCAGGCTCCTGATCATGAGTCTCACGTCCAAATTAGCGACACTGAAAGTTCCTGGATGTGACACTTACAGAATCAGAATCATCTTTATTATCGCCAAGCACACCGCTAGGTGTGCCCGGAATTGCTTGTGGTTCACATGGCATGGCAGTTCAGGAACATATAACAACAAACGTATAGAGCAACGATTAGAGTCTTGGGAGGTCAGAGTTTACAGATGTGACAGTCCATGTTTCTAGTCAGAGTTTACTGCTGTGAGAGAGGGATGCTCTGGGGGCCAAAGCGTCCTGAGTTCAGTGAGTTCAACAGGAGGACTGCTTGGGGGAAGAAGGTGTTCATGCGCCTAGTGGTTTTGGAGGGGATGGATCTGAAACGGCGTCCCAGTGGAAGGGTCTCGAAGTAGCGTCTTCCCGGGTGGGAGGGGTCGAGTAAGATCTTGGAGGCCCTTGTCTTCATCCTCGTGGAGTAGAGGAGATCTAGCGAGGACAGGTGGGCGCCGATGATCTTTTCTGCTGCATTTATCACTCTGTGGAGTTTGTATTTGTCTTTGGCGGTTGCTCCTGCATACCAGACGATGATGGAGCAGCAGAGGATGGATTCGATGGTCGCGGTGTAAAAGCTGGTAAGCAGTAGCAGACATGCCGAATTTCTTCAATTGGCGTAGGAAGAATAACCGCTGCTGTGCTTTCTTCTGAGTTCTGGTAGTGTTCTGTCCCCATTTGAGGTCGCTTGTTAAGGTTGTGCCTAGGAACCGTACACTTTGAACTCTGGAGACCTCGGACCCATTGATGAACACAGGTAGGGGTGCAGGGTGTAGTTTTCGGAAGTCCACGATCAGTTCCACGGTCTTTGCAGTATTGAGAACGAGATTGTTGTCCTTGCACCAAGTGCAGATCTTTGTGACTTCATTTCGATAAGCATCCTCCCCGTTTCTGTCGATGAGGCCGATAAGCGTGGTGTTGTCTGCAAATTTGATAACTTTGACAGAGTCAGAGGCCGAGGTGCAGTTGTTAGTATACAGAGAGAACAGTAGTGGAGACAGCACGCATCCCTGCGGTGCACCAACGTTGGTGGTTCTCTCGCTGGAGATGTGACTGCCAAGCTTGACCCATTGTGTTCTGTTGGAGAGAAAGTCCTTTACCCATCTGCAGAGGAGGGATTCTGCCCCAAGATGTGCAAGGTTGTCGATCAGAATGTCTGGACAGATGGTGTTAAAAGCCGAGCTGAAGTCCAGGAAAAGGACCCTAGCATAGGCCCCTGGTCTGTCAAGATGTTCCGAGATGTGTTCCAGGCTGACGTTGATGGCATCGTCTACTGATCGGTTTTCCCTGTAGGCAAACTGGTGTGGTTCGAGGAGGGAGCTGGTGGAGTGCTTCAGGTGGGCCAGCACTAGCCTCACGAATACTTTCATGATGATGGGGGTCAGAGCTACAGATCTGAAGTTGTTGAGCTCCGTGTTCCCTGGTTTTTTGGGGACTGGTATGATTGTGGACCTTTTGAAGCAGGAGGGGACCTCCCCTTCTGATAGGGATCTGTTGTAGAGAGAGGTGAGGATGGGAGCTAGTTGGATTGCACAGGTTCTCAGGCAGAGTGAGGACACCCCGTCCGGGCCTGAGGCTTTCCTAGGATTGAGTCTGCGAAGGTGATGTAGCACGTCCTCCTCTTGCACTGCGGTCAGAGCGGGGATGACACTGACCACTGGGGGGCCCGAGCATCTTTCATCGTGGGTGCCGAGGGATCCAGGACTGGCTGGGATGCTTGGGCCACAGGCTGCTTGGGTTGGAGATCAAATCTACAGTAGAACTCGTTTAGTTCCTCCGCCAGTTGGGAGCTGGGGGCTGCTTGTTGAAGGGGGGGCTTAAAGTTCGTGGCCGCCCTGAGACCCTTCCAGACCTCCCGCGAGTTGTTGGACTGAAGGCTGAGGCCTACCTTGTTAGAGTAGGTCCTTTTTGCAGCTTTCAGTTCTCTGTTCAGGGAATTCCTGGCTTCCCTGAACTCTTCTGGGGAGCCCGACTTGTGGGCCTCCTCCTTGATTTTCCGAAGACGTCGTAGGTTGCTGTTGAACCAGGGCTTTTTTTATTTGGGAAGACTTTGAAGGTTTTGGTTGGGATGCATGCATCTTCGCAGAAGCGAATGTAGGAGAGGACATTTTCTGACCATTCCTCCAAGGTGGGTGCCTCCATGGCCGACCAGTCGGTGCCTTCCAGGCATGCCTGCAGCCTCAGTTTTGCATCCACGGTCCACTTTTTAACAGATCTGGTGGTGGGCTTTGTCATCTCGAGCTGCCTTCTGTAAGTGGGGATCAGGTGGATCACGCAGTGGTCCGAGTTCCCTAGGGGAGCGCCCCGAGTGGCCTTGTAAGCGTTTCTGAGGGCCGTGTAGCATTTGTCCAGGGTGTTGTGGTTCCTGGTGGGGCAGGTGATGTGCTGACGGAAGTGGGGCAGCTCCTGTCGCAGATCTGCTCTATTGAAGTCCCCTAAGATAATGATGAGGGCCTCCGGAAAAGCAGTTTCCCACCCCGAGATGTAGTCACTCAGTGATCTCAGGGCATTCCTGGTGTTGGAATCCGGAGGGATGTAGACCCCTATCAGAATGAAGGAGGAGAACTCCCTAGGTGAGTATCTGGGCCTGCAGTTGATGGCTAGGAGTTCCACATCTGGGGAGCAGAACTTGCTGAGGGGAGTTATGTTGGTACACCAGTCGGAGTTTATGTAGAGGCATATGCCGCCACCTCTCGACTTCCCAGAGAGTTCTTGGTCCCGATCTGCACGGAAAAGGAGATAGCCTGGCATCTGTACGGCATTGTCCGGGACGTTTTTGTTGAGCCAGGTCTCCGTGAAGCAGAGCACTGGGGTGTTCCTGCTTAGCGAAAGTTTGTGGCCAAGCAGAAGGAGCAGTTCATCCACCTTGTTTGGGAGGGAGCAAACGTTCGCTAGGAGAATGGCCGGTATGGGAGAGTGTAGTCCCCTTCTCTTCAGCCTCACCCGAGCCCCTGCCCTTCTCCCCCTGTGGCGGCGTCTGTTTGGAGGGCCTCTGGTGCTGCCAGTCAGGAGCGCAATGTGGGCGCTGACTGTCCCCCACAGGGGGGATTCGGAGGGCCGGTCACAGCAAGCAAGGGGCTCCCATTCCAGGAGTTCAGCTCGGGATAGGTGGCGGATGGGTTTTGTATCCCGTGAGGTCGGTATCCCTGCGCTCATGCCTGAGAGGTCAGCAGCTGGAGCAGAGTGGCCTGGGCAAGCAGAACGGGCAGCAGGCATGTGTTCTCAGGAGCGGACAGGGCTGGGGCAGAGTGGCCTGGGTAAGCAGTTCTCAGGAGCGGACAGGGCACATAGGGAACAGCAGACTGGGTAGGCTAGTAGCGGCCCAGGTGAAAGCAGGCGCAGTATGTCCAACACTAAAAGCTTCTATGATCATGCATGTGCACTGACTCAATAGTGAATGATTGCTGCTAGCAGCAACCATTCACATGCATGTTGTTGCTTAGCAATGCAGCAGCATCTCTATAGCACTGGGGTCTCCAAACTGTGCTTGCATGCAACGCAAAGAAAGTGACTGCATGCAATGCAAAGAAAATGACTGCATGCAAAGCAAAGAAAATGACTGCATGCAACGCAAACAAAGTGACTGCATGCAACGCAAAGAAAGTGACTGCATGCAATGCAAACAAAGTGACTGCATGCAACGCAAACAAAGTGACTGCATGCAACGCAAACAAAGTGACTGCATGCAACGCAAAGAAAGTGACTGCATGCAACGCAAAGAAAGTGATTGCATGCAACGCAAACAAAGTGACTGCATGCAACGCAAACAAAGTGACTGCATGCAACGCAAAGAAAGTGACTGCATGCAACGCAAAGAAAGTGACTGCATGCAACGCAAAGAAAGTGACTGCATGCAACGCAAAGAAAGTGACTGCATGCAACGCAAAGAAAGTGATTGCATGCAACGCAAAGAAAGTGACTGCATGCAACGTAAACAAAGTGACTGCATGCAACGCAAAGAAAGTGACTGCATGCAACGCAAAGAAAGTGACTGCATGCAACGCAAAGAAAGTGACTGCATGCAACGCAAAGAAAGTGACTGCATGCAAAGCAAAGAAAGTGATTGCATGCAACGCAAAGAAAGTGACTGCATGCAACGCAAAGAAAGTGACTGCATGCAACGCAAAGAAAGTGATTGCATGCAACGCAAAGAAAACCTAGATTGTCCTGAAAAAAATATTTGTATCACTTTGATGGCATCGTATACAATAATCTGCAAGTGTCCCTGCATCAGTGATGCTCAGATACCCCTTTTCAAAATCCGGATCCGATTCGGATCCGGATACCCAGATATCCGATGCAGGTCGGATATCCGAGTTCAAAATTTTAAAGATTCGAATGCAAATCGGATATCCGACCACAGTATCCGGGCAAATTCGGATATCCGAACAGAAAAACCGGAATTGGCCTTTAAATTGCTCTAAAAACGTTTTTAGGGTATATGAGACATGTAGCATCATTATTTTGTAAAGGGAAACACTAATTGATGATGTGGGGACTTAAAATCCCCCCCCCCCCCCAAAAAAAAAAATAGCTGTAAATTAACATCAGGCCTAGGTTCCAGACAGGAGTCGTGCAGCCCACATTGTGTCCAAAGTCCAACCGCACAACTGGGACATGACAGTTTTCACCCCAGACACCTCCAAACAATTACGCAGCAATTGTGTTTTGGGTTAAATATATCAGTGGCCTGTGGCACCCTGGCTGGCGGTGGGAGCTGCACAGGCAGCAGGAGCAGGGCAATGCAGCAGCAGCAGGTGTAACGTCTGCCAGGAGCATGCCGGATGTGACACGTGCCAAGTGCCAGTCAGACAGCAGAGGAGAAGACACTAGTGCACACTAACTGTCACACTGGCACTGCTCACAGCACAGCAGTTCTGTAGAAAACTAACACAATAGTACTACTACTCTAACAACTACTAGCACTGACTGCAGTACTACAGTACTAACTAAACAATAGAAGAATCTAGCTAAACAATAGAACAGGTGTGACTAGATTACAGAGAGCAGATACAGGACAGGTATAGCAGTAAAGCTGGGCCTTGCTAACTACAAAATAGTACAATAATCTATCTAACACAGAAGTAGTACAGTAGAGTAGGACAGATGAGAGCACAGGTAAGGTAACTAGAGACTAGAGCACAGAGCAGGGCACGCTGCCTTGCCTAGGCACAGGGCCTAGCTTCTGGCTGCAGCTGCAGCAGCACCAGTGACAGTCTCCCTCCCTAGTCCCTAATCACACAAACTAAACTGCCTAAAATACAATCTATCTACAATACAAAGCAATACAGGTGAATATCAAGTGTTGGAGTGTAAAAACGCTTGGTTTAGAACAATATAAATGCACTTGCACACAGACAAAAAGCACTGGAGCAGTTCTCTCAGTACAGTCAGTCAGTAAGACGCAAGCAGGACGAGTGAGGCAACATGGCGCCCGCTATTTATAGAGGGGGGCTTGGCCAGGCTCCCCCTCTGTGATTGGCTGCAGTCAGAGTGCTGGGAGCCCTCTGATTCGCTTGTGAGGACTCAAGGTGACGTGACGTGACGCAATCCGAGCAGATGACGCTATCCGAGCTCGGATAGCTAGGATATCTCCCGATAGCTGATTGCTATCCGAGTGCGCTCGGATAGCACAGCCCGGATAGCTAATACTATTCGAGCTCGGTTTTCGAGCTCGAATAGTGAAAAAAGAGCTAGGATATGAGAGTATCTCGGATATCCGAGCTCGGATGAGCATCACTACCCTGCATACTCCTGTCCCTGTGTCCATGCTACAATGTTCTGCGCATGTGTAGCAGGGACAGCCATTGGGACAGGAGGAGGGACCGGGCCAGGGGCCGTGCGGGTGCGGTGTGTGCACGCGAGGCGGGGGCGTGTGCATGCCTGCTGACATTCGGCCGGCAGCAGCGGCGGTCGCGGGCGGGAGGGCGGTTGTGGCCTCGAGCCCGTTTTTAAACGGGCTTAGGTCTGCTTGTAGGTAATAAAAAGTTATTGCTGTATCAATAGTGACACAGCTGAGATGCCAAAATTTTCAGGAGCCTTAAAGCAGGAGGGACAGAAATACTATACCTGGAAAAAAAAAACACATATATAAGTAGATAAATACTTATTGTACTGTCCACGTTTTGATTTCAGTGAATTTCATATACTGTAGTCATTAAAGAGAAAACTATTCCTGGCGATTTCCATTTTTATTCCCTCTGACTGAAGCCAATCCTGATGTCATTTCCTCCCTTACTCTTTTTTCTTTTTCCTCCTAGAAACTGCCCTCAGCCAATCAGTAAGAAGCAGGAATGTAGGTGGGGAGAGGAGATGACAAGCTTCCTTCTTGTCGGCAATGTACCAAATAGAGCCAGGCTGACTATTATTACAGCAGGAACATTTCTGATTATATTGGAATGCTTGCCATGCAGAGTCAGCTTGCAGGCTACATAATAAACACAGAGCAGTGGATACATGGAATTCGATTTTATGGCGGACAATCCCGCTTTAAGGGGTAAAAACACCAAAACCTGAAGTGGTTAAAGAAAAAAAAGTAATAAAAATAGGCTTTTAGATTGCAGCCTGGCCCCATGGAAAGCAATAGTGTCCTATTCCTGTTATCAGGGTTACACTTTGAATGAGTTCAGGCCTACAGTCTACACATTGTTGTGCAGCAGCTCCCAGACTCTGTATCGAGTCTATTTACATGAAAATGTGGTTTTGTTATGATGAACTCTGAGTAATTCTGCAGTCCGGATTCTGCTGGATGCGAACTCCGGCACAATCCCTCCATCAGCCATCCAATTTATTTTAATGATATTAACAGTGCTCTAATTTGCATTTCAAATAGTTTTGATTTGTTGCGCAGTGCATAATTTTCCTGTATATTTGTATCATTTAAGACGGACGATAACAAAGTATCTGTCGCTTTCTCTACACGTTACACAATGCTCTGTAATGACAAAGAGTCTGCAAGTCTCAGATAATTAGGCAGATTAAATTAAAGGCCATTTTTATGCACATAAGAAATAAATTGTCCAAAGATACATTTTTTTTTTCCTAGTTAAGTTTTTGAAAGTTGAGCAGAACTTAAAGAACGGATCTAGCTCCAAGAATTGAATTTTGGACATGATTGTCTGCCAGATTTTTCCTACGTTTGTAGCCAGATGATCACCCAAATATTATGCAGTAAGGGGTACCCCGCTCCCCCCCCCCCAGTATAGACAGCCACAGGTGCCCCTCAGGCATAAGGTAGCAGGAGGTGCCCCCCCCCTTTTGTAGACAGCCAGGGGCGTAACTAAGAGCCCCCGGCCCCCCCTGCAGAAATTGTGAGCGGGCCCCCCTCCCCCCAGGGCCCGCTCGTGGCTGTTTTGGGGGGCTGGAGGGGTCGCACCATGAGGGGAAAGCTATGGCCACACTCGGCGGTGAGGGGGGAAGGTTCCCCCCCCTTCCTCACCTCGGGCATTCCCCTCTGTGCTCCCCTCCAGCTTCTAGCTATACAAGTGCAGTGAGCGGAGCGGCGGGCAGCGGCAGGCAAACATACCTTCTGTGCGTTCCAGCGCGGACACTTCTCGCTCTAGTGACTGACGCGACTTCCTGTATAAAACAGGAATTTGCGTCAGTCACTAGAGCGAGAAGCGTCCGGACGCACAGAAGGTATGTTTGCCTGCCGCTGCCCGCCGCTCCGCTCACTGCACTTGTATAGCTAGAAGCTGGAGGGGAGCACAGAGGGGAAAGCCCGAGGTGAGGGAGGGGGGGAACCTTTCCCCCCTCCCCGCCGAGTGTGTGGCCATAGCTTTCCCCTCATGGTGCGACCCCTCCAGCCCCCCAAAACAGCCAGCCTGGGGGGAGGGGGGCCCGCTCACAATTTCTGCAGGGGGGACCGCCCCCCCCCCCCCCCCCCCCCCGTGGGCACATGGGCTGCATCCCTTATTGTTACGCCCATGTAGACAGCCATGGGTGCCCCCCATTATAAGACAGCCAAAACTTACCACCTAGGTATTCATGTAATAAAAGCATCTGGAAAAAAGTGCACAGGCGAATACTGCTAGTAGAATATTGGTAAGACTAGTGACTAGTTGACTTAAAGAGACTCTGAAGCGTGTCTTAAATCATGTTATTACTGTAAAGCACTATAGATAGTGCTAAACTGCCGCATCCCTGTAGCAAAACGAGGGGTTTATACCCCCCAAATCCCCTCTGCAAAATCCACAACTTTCTTGGTCGTGGATTTTGCTGCTCATGGAGGCAGAGCTTTAAGCTGCAGCTCTGCCTCCATGCCCGTCAATCGCCGCACGGATCTCCGCCTCTCCCCGCCCCTCTCTGTGAAGGCAGAATGAGGGGGGCGGGGAGAGGCGGCGGTCAGCGGGGATTGACGCGTTAAGAGGCAGAGCTGCAGCACTAAACTCTGCCTCATCAGGAAGCACTCCTCTGAGTTTGCAGACGGGTATAAACCCCTCATTTTGGCATGGGTAAGGGGCGGTTTAGCATTATCTATAGTGCTTTACAGTAATGACATGTTTTAAGACTCACTTCAGAGTCTCTTTAAGCCCATTTAAAAATGGGCTCTAGGTTACGCCACCACTCAGTGCGCATGCGTGCAGCCGGGTGCACCCGTCCGCTGCATGCACCTGTCCGCCACGCGTGCACCCATCTGCCCTGCTCCCTGGCCCCGTCCTCCTGTCGCAATGGCTGTCCATCCTGCACATACGCAGTAGTGCAACACACGGATCCAGGGAAAGGATGACACAGGGAGACTTAGCTGTTATTATATAGGATTACTGATATTCTACTACTTAATTCAGATATTAAAACATCTTTAATTGATACTGATATTTTACTATGACATAACCTAATCTCTCTTTCATTTCTGTGGAGGGCGTGGGAGGTTCCCCAGTTGGTGGGAGCACTGGGGTCCCTCTGCACTGCCCTTTGGGCGTTGCATGTGGAGTTGGGGTCCCGACACATTGGCGGAGCCCAGGCCCCCTGCTTTTCATGTGCCCTGGTGTATTTTGTTATTTAAACTCTTACTTATGCAGCTCCTAGGGACAGGTCAGTGTAGGGAGGGGGCCCCGGAGAGGGATACCTGCACATGGTGCCCCCTGCTGGTCACACAATCTATGACTGTCCGCGACTGAGGTCTCTCTCCTGTCTATGGCCGCCCTTCTCAGCTCTTGCTGGATTTGGTACTGCAGACACAGGTGCAAGTATTGCATCTTTTTATTAGCTGACTGGCTGTCTGTGGACCAATTTAACTACTAAAAAAAACAGCCCTCAGTCGTTTTCACTTTATGCATCCGAGCAATGTTCACCTCCCATTCATTAGCCTATAACTTTATCACTACTTATCACAATGAACTGATCTATATCTTGTTTTTTCCGCCACCAATTAGGCTTTCTTTGGGTGGTACATTTTGGTAAGGAAGAGAAAAGAAACAATCAAGAGCCCCCAATAGTGTATTATTGTAAGTTGGTTGAGGTAAAACGTAAAATGATAAAGTTATACTCACAAAGGTGGGATGCCAAGATCAGGCAACCACTTGTTTCGCAGACGGGGAGATTGGACCTGTCCCCGCTCAGGCTAAAAAGTCGCTCTCTGTAAAGAAGAAAGGGTGTCCACACCCATCCACCAGGTGGATAATTGCGTAGCGAAAAATACAGAGGCGCCCGTAGGATAAAAGTAGTACCAATTTAAAACCAATTAAAACATGGGTGGCAATGGTGAACTTGCCTACCCTACAAAAGACCAAAACGCCACTATTGTGTGGTACAAAAGTAATAATTTAATTAATTTAGTACTTCAAATAAAAAACAAATTGTTTGCAACGCGTTTCACGGGTCCCAAGCCCGCTTCCTCAGGCAAAACACATACAAGCAGGAGCAACTGAAACATAGAAACACACAAAAAAGGATCCATATAAAAGCACAATAATAATAATAAAAATAACAATACAAAATGACCACCCATACTTAATAACAGTCACAATAATCAGCAGCAATGAAGGATCAATTGGAATCGATAAAAAGATCAAAAAAGCGATACATGATTGGTCAGCATAGTATAATAATTAAGCAACTAATGTAAAACTCTTTAAGTTTGCAATTAATAGTTAATAATTCATAAACAAGCTGTACTTCAGCCCATAAAGTGCACAATACAGGTAAAACATTGAATATAATAATAATAATGATAGTAATACGATAAAATAGTAAATATACTTTTCATTAAAAGTTTTTCCTCTTAAAGGGACTCCGAGCAGTGCAGAAACTATGGAAAGATGCACATCATTTTAAAGCTCTCTTTCTCCTCTTTCCAATGATATATAAACCGCCACCCTACGCCGTTTAGTTTTCGCTATTTTCGCGATTGAAATTGCCGCGGCCGCGATTTCGATCGCGAAAATAGAGAAAACTAAAAGGCGTTGGGCAACGATTTAGGGGTCGTCAGAAAGAGGAGAAAGAGAGCTTTAAAATGATATCCATCAAGCCATAGTTATATTGTATTACACAGGGCGACTTTTTGTCAAAGTCAGCAGCTGCATTCAGCAGAATGGAGCTGCTGACACTGGGGAAAGTGTCGTCCTGTGTAATACAATATAACTATGGCTTGATGGATATCATTTTAAAGCTCTCTTTCTCCTCTTTCTGACGACACCTACATCGTTGCCCTACGCCTTTTAGTTCTCTCTATTTTCGCGATCGAAATCGCGGCCTCGGCAATTTCAATCGCGAAAATAGCGAAAACTAAAAGGCGTAGGGTGGCGGTTTATATATCATTGGAAAGAGGAGAAAGAGAGCTTTAAAATGATGTGCATCTTTCCATAGTTTCTGCACTGCTCGGAGTCCCTTTAAGAGCGGGGAGAGAACACGTTTTGGGTAGAGATGGGGGGGGGGGGGGGGGAATGAAGAAGAGGAGGGAAGGGAGAGGGAGGGAGACAAGGGAAAAAGGACAGGGGGGGAAAGGGGGAGGGGGAAGAGGATAGGGGGGTCATGAGGGCAAGGGGCATATACATATATACATATACTGTGTATATATATATATATATATATATATATATATATACTAGCCGACCCGCGTCGTAGCATACGCCGCATCTTCTATCTATCTAATAGAGTACGTGCCTCAACCTTGAAGCAAGAAGAATAAAGGTGGGTACACACATCAGATAAAAGTCTTTGGAAAATGAAAGATCACAGACCAATTTTACCCCCTTCCATGTAGTATGAGAGCCATACCTACACAGTCTATTCTATTGAGCTGAACTCCCCATCAGATAAAATTTTTTGCAAGATGCTGCACACAAAGATGCTGTACACATGCAACAGATCAGTATCTGCAAAAGATCAGTTCCTGCAAAATGCATTCATAGGGCTTGATTCACAAAAGAGTGCTAACTGTTAGCACGGCCGTTTTAGCGCGAATTTTTGCATTGCGTGCGCTCGCAAATTTTTGCACGAAACGATAACGTTTTAGCAAATGCGAATTTTTACGCGAAAACGAAATCGATTCCGCGCGAAAATTAGCGTTTGCGCTCGAAAACGTTATCCTTTCATGCGAAAATTCGCGATTGTGCGCAATGCAAAAATTGGAGTTGTCTGCGCTTGTCCTTCAACCCTTCCCCCCCCCCCCCCCCCCCTGGAGTGTTGTATGTGAGCCAGCCCTGAGCTGTAAAGCTCAGGGTAACCCATGCTTCACTCCTTTCTCATGTGGTGCCCCCAAGTTAATGCGCATGTAGCAGAACGCAATGGACATGAAGGTAAGTGCCTGTTTTTAATATTGGGAGGTGGGTGCGGACGGCTCTCCCCTGTGGGGGTGGGGTTCGCCTGCGCCACCTAGCCTCCCCCTCCGGGGTGCCGCTGTGGTTCCCAGCCGGCGAGAGAGCCTGGGACCCCCGGGCCCCCCGGTTGTATAAAAAGGGGGCATTGGGAATCCTCCCCGTGGCGCTCCTAGATAGTGCTAATGTAGCATGTAGCAGTGTTGCTTGCGAATTTTCGCCTAAGTCATTTTCGCATCAAAAATCCCGTTTTCGTTTTTGGTGAATTTTCATGAAAATCTTCAGAAATATTTGCATTTTCGACCAGCATCGAAAATTCATTGTATGTGGATGCTTATGCCCTTATGCGGAAAAATGTCCACAATAATCCGCATGGAAATTCAGTTTATGCGGACGTTTATACGGAAAAATGTCTGCAATAATGCGCAAGAAACTTCTCTGAATGCGGACGCTAATGCCCTTATGCGGAGAATGTCCGCAATAATACGCAAGTAATGTGAAAATGACTGGCATTAGGCGAAAATTAACGCAAAAAAATTAGATGGAAAATTTGCCTGTCAAAACGAAATTAGGTGAAAATTCGGTACAAATTTGTCGAAATAAATTTTTGCATTTTCGCTCATCACTGGCATGTAGCAGGGCGACCGCTTTGTGCTATTGGTTTTTTGACTCTGCCTAGTTTGGCATGCAAAAGCAAATTTGCATGAGCATTGCCTCATGAATAGCCAATTAGGCCAGATTTGCAAAGCCAGACTTGCTAGGGTAGGCCTCTTTTCCATGGACAGTTGATAGGCAGTAAAATGCCTCTCAAACTCTTACAACTGCTTACTGCTGCCTGGTAACTGCTTGTTGCTGCCTGGTAACTGCTTGTTGCTGCCTGGTAACTGCTTGTTGCTGCCTGGTAACTGCTTGTTGCTGCCTGGTATCTGCTCACTGCTGCCTGGTAACTGCTTGTTGCTGCATGATAACTGCTCACTGCTGCCTGGTAACTGCTTGTTGCTGCCTGGTAACTGCTTGTTGCTGCCTGGTATCTGCTCACTGCTGCCTGGTAACTGCTTGTTGCTGCATGATAACTGCTCACTGCTGCTGCCTGGTAACTGCTTGCTGCTGCCTGGTAACTGCTTGCTGCTGCCTGGTAACTGCTTGCTGCTGCCTGGTAACTGCTTGCTGCTGCCTGGTAACTGCTTGCTGCTGCCTGGTAACTGCTTGCTGCTGCCTGGTAACTGCTTGCTGCTGCCTGGTAACTGCTTGCTGCTGCCTGATAACTTCTTACCTGTGCCTGGTAACTGCTTGCTGAGCACACAGCTCAACAGTCCGTGGAAAAGAGGCCTTAAACTTGGTGTTTGATCACGCATAAATTTTCTCATGCAAAGTACTTCTTCTTCTTGCTCGAAGGTTGAGGCACTTACTCTATTATATATATATATATATATATATATATATATATATATATATATATATATATATATATATATATATATATATATATATATATATATATATATATATATATATAATGTGTGTGTGTGTGCACATATAGCACACCAATGTGTGCACATAAATGTGGCCAAACTGTAATCCTATAAGCCTGGCTGCAGTGATATGGGGCGGGCTATGAAATCAATTGGGCGAACGCCCGAGGTGACCAAGATAGGGTTGGTGAGGAGTAGGGGTCAGTGCGCGTAACAAATTACGCGTAAGACAGTAAACTCCCATTGAAATTACACAGTCTGCCGTAATCGCATAATATTACGCTCCCGTATAATATAAAAAAGCCGCCGACTTTAAGGGTTAATAGCAAAGCCCCCTTAAGTGCTAAGAGCCTCAAATTTGGAGAATATATTAAGGAGATCAGAAGGAATAAGAGGAAAAAATTTTTTTTCAAAAAGACCTTATAGTTTTTGAGAAAATCGATGTTAAAGTTTCAAAGGAAAAATATATACATTTAAAAACCCGCCGACTTTAACGGTTAATAGCAAAGCCTGCTTAAAATTTAGGAACACCAAATTCACAGGGTATATTAAGGGGATCAGTGGGAATAAGAGGAAAAATTTTTTTTTCAAAAAGACCTTATAGTTTTTGAGAAAATCGATTTTTAAGTTTCAAGGGCGAAAATGTCTTTTAAATGCGGAAAATGTCAGGTTTTTTTGCACAGGTAACAATAGTGTTTTATTTTCATAGATTCCCCCAAGTGGGAAGAGTTTTACTTACTTCGTTCTGAGTGTGGGAAATATAAAAAAAAAACGACGTGGGGTCCCCCCTCCCAGACCTCTTTAACCCCTTGTCCCCCATGCAGACTGGGATAGCCAGAATGCGGAGCACCGGCCGCGTGGGGCTCCGCACCCTGACTATACCAGCCCGCATGGTCCATGGATTGGGGGGTCTCGGAAGGGGAGGGGCAGCCAAGCTTTCCCCTCCCCCTCCGAGCCCTTGTCCAATCCAAGGACAAGGGGCTCTTCTCCACCTCTGATGGGCGGTGGAGGTGGAGGCCGCGATTTCCTGGGGAGGGGTTCATGGTGGCATCTGGGAGTCCCCTTTAAAAAGGGGTCCCCCAAATGCCCACCCCCCTCCCAGGAGAAATGAGTATAGAGGTACTTGTAGTACCCCTTACCCATTTCCTTTAAGAGTTAAAAGTAAATAAACACACAAACACATAGAAAAAGTATTTTAATTGAACAAAAAACATAACCACGAAAAAAGTCCTTTAATATTCTTAATTAACCATTAATACTTACCTGTCCCTTTAAAAGCCAGTTCCCACGCAATATCCTCGGAAATATACTAATCAGTTACAATGTAACAAAGTTATTACAATGTAACAACTTTGTTACATTGTAACTACGCCGCACCCGACGTCACTCACCGCCGCCGCCGCCGCCGCCGCGTCTGTGCTGCAGGACCCGACAGAGCTCTGAGCTATATTAGCTCAGCTCTCTAAGCATCTTTGTATTTGGGCTCCAAGGAGCCCCATTGGTCCTTAGCAGACCAATGGGGTTCCTTCTGATTTGAAGGAACCCCATTGGTCTGCTAAGGACCAATGGGGCTCCTTGGAGCCCAAATACAAAGATGCTTTCGAGAGCTCTGAGCTAATATAGCTCAGAGCTCTGTCGGGTGAAGGGACGCTAAGTCCCCGCCGGCTCCGCTGCCCTCCCCGCCTCTCCCACATGTCACCTATATACATGCTGGCACCCATGGGTGCCAGCATGTATATGAGTGACAGGTGTGGGCGGAGTGGACGGCGGGAGCCGGCGGGGACTAGCGTGTATGCGGCGGCCGGCGGGTGAGCGGCGAGTGACGTCGGGTGCGGTGGTGTTACAAAGTAACAAAGTTGTTACATTGTAATAACTTTGTTACATTGTAACTGATTAGTATATTTCCGAGGATATTGCATGGGAACTGGCTTTTAAAGGGACAGGTAAGTATTAATGGTTAATTAAGAATATTAAAGGACTTTTTCGTGGTTATGTTTTTTGTTCAATTAAAATACTTTTTCTATGTGTTTGTGTGTTTATTTACTTTTAACTCTTAAAGGAAATGGGTAAGGGGTACTACAAGTACCACTATACTCATTTCTCCTGGGAGGGGGGTGGGCATCTGGGGGACCCCTTTTTAAAGGGGACTCCCAGATGCCACCATGAACCCCTCCCCAGGAAATCGCGGCCTCCACCTCCACCGCCCATCGGAGGTGGAGAAGAGCCCCTTCTCCTTGGATTGGACAAGGGCTCGGAGGGGGAGGGGAAAGCTTGGCTGCCCCTCCCCTTCCGAGACCCCCCAATCCATGGACCATGCGGGCTGGTATAGTCAGGGTGCGGAGCCCCACGCGGCCGGTGCTCCGCATTCTGGCTATCCCAGTCTGCATGGGGGACAAGGGGTTAAAGAGGTCTGGGAGGGGGGACCCCACGTCATTTTTTTTTAATATTTCCCACACTCAGAACGAAGTAAGTAAAACTCTTCCCACTTGGGGGAATCTATGAAAATAAAACACTATTGTTACCTGTGCAAAAAAAACTGACATTTTCCGCATTTAAAAGACATTTTCGCCCTTGAAACTTAAAAATCGATTTTCTCAAAAACTATAAGGTCTTTTTGAAAAAAAATTTTTTCCTCTTATTCCCACTGATCCCCTTAATATACCCTGTGAATTTGGTGTTCCTAAATTTTAAGCAGGCTTTGCTATTAACCGTTAAATTCGGCGGGTTTTTAAATGTATATATTTTTCCTTTGAAACTTTAACATCGATTTTCTCAAAAACTATAAGGTCTTTTTGAAAAAAATTTTTTTCCTCTTATTCCTTCTGATCTCCTTAATATATTCTCCAAATTTGAGGCTCTTAGCACTTAAGGGGGCTTTGCTATTAACCCTTAAAGTCGGCGGCTACCTAACATTGATCCATGCGTCAACTTTTCCGCTTGGCAGCATGACCTTACGCAGTAAGTGCTAGTAGGATTTTACGCGTAAGCCTATAACGTAATAACCTGAATTACGGTATACTTACGCGTAATTGCGTAAGTGCTATGTGTAATTATAGACATGTACCGAAATTGAATGTCTATGCCGTAAGCGTAATTTCGTAATGCGTAATAGCGTAAAATTACGCGTAATGATCCGTAAGCGTAGCTTTCTCCATTACGACCAGCACTGGTAGGGGTGATAAAGTTAAGCTTACCGAAGCAGTAGTCTGTGCTGGCGTGGCGCCTCTGTTCCGGAGCGGACGCCACACCAGTTCCTAAAGTACCCTTCAGCTGCACTTGAATGGCGGCATTGAGGGGGCGGGGTAAGACTTGCGGAAGTCGTTGCGGGTGACGTTCAAGTTATGGCTTGAAGTGGCAAACCAAGAAAAATCTCGGATAGACAGAAGTGACGAATAGTGAGAGAACAGTCAGAGTCAACCCACAGACCAGCACCAAAGACCTACAATATCATCTTGCTGCAGATGGAGTCACTGTGCATCATTCAACCATTCGGCGCACTTTACATAAGGAGATGCTGTATGAAAGAGTGATGCAGAGGAAACCTTTTCTCCGCCCACAGCACAAACAGAGCCACTTGGGGTATGCTAAAGCACATTTGGACAAGCCAGCTTCATTTTGGAATAAGGTGCTGTAGACTGATGAAACTAAAATTGCAGTATTTGGGCATAACAAGAGGCGTTATGCATGGAGGAAAAAGTACACAGCATTCCAAGAAAAACACCTGCTATCTACAGTAAAATATGGTGGTGGTTCTATGCTGTGGGGCTGTGTGGCCAGTGCAGGGACTGGGAATCTTGTCAAAGTTGAGGGACGCATGGATTTCACTCAGTATCAGCAGATTCTGGAAACCAATGTCCAAGAATCAGTGGCAAAGCTGAAGCTGCGCTGGGGCTGGATCTTTCGACAAGACAACGACCCTAAACACTGCTCAAAATCCACTAAGGCATTCATGCAGGGGAACAAGTACAACGGTTTGGAATGGCCATCTCAGTCCCCAGACCTGAATATAATTGAAAATCGGTGGTGTCACTGGTGTGAGTGAGGGCTTGTTTCCACTGTAGCGGTGCGGAATCGCCTGGATTCCACCGCAGAAGAAATCGCATGCAGGTGCGGTTTTTTACGCGTTATTTTACGCGATTACGCATGCGATTTCGCATAGGTTAGGCTATGTGCGTTTTTAACCATGTCACTGCCTGTGTTAATTTACATTGGTTCCTATGCGGAATCGCATGCGGAATCGCGTAAAATAACGCGTTAAAAAACGCATGCGATTTCCCTATTAAATACATTAGCGGCGATTCGCATGCATTCCACTAGCAGGCGAATTCGTTGGCTCTTTTGTGCGTTTTTTCACCGCTCATAAAAACGCACCACGCAAACGCTACAGTGGAAACAGGTCCATTCACTTGCATTACATGTGCGAATCTGCATGCGTTGGATGCATGCAGATTCGCGATAGTGGAAACGAGCCCTGAAAGAGAGCTGTCCATACTCGGAAGCCATCAAACCTAAATGAATTAGAGAGGTTTTGTAAAGAGGAATGGTCCAAAATACCTTCAACCAGAATCCAGACTCTCATTGGAACGTACAGGAATCGTTTAGACACTGTAATTTCTGCAAAAGGAAGATCTACTAAATATTTGGTTTAATTTATTTTTTTGTGGTGCCCAAATTTATGCACCTGCCTAATTTTGTTTGAACAATTATTGCGCACTTTCTATAAATCCAATAAACTTTAATTTCACTTCTCAAATATCACTGTGTGTGTATCCTATATGATATATTTAACTGACATTTTTTATCGTAACAACCAACGATTTTTGTAGGAAAATCATGATTAACAAGGTTGCCCAAACTTTCTCATCCCACTTTATATATTGCCTTTTAAGCAATACTAGTTTCCTGGCTGTCCTGCTAATCCTCTGCCTAATACTTTAAAGAGACTCTGTAACAATTTTTTCAGCCTTAGTTCTTCTATCCTATGAGTTCCTATGCCTGTTCTAATGTGCTGGGGCTTAGGGCTGGTTCAGACGGACGTTTGCAGAGCGTTTACAGCCAGCGTTCAGGGCTTGGTGTTAAACGCTCCCATTCAAGTGAATGGGAGCGTTTGTACCAAGCTTTCAAGCGCGTTTACACAAACGCGGCGTTTGGGTCCCGATTTTCCCTGGCGTTCAAGGAGCCCCTGGAAGCTACATGTAGCTTCCAGGGGAGGTTAACCGCGACGGCTAATGTCCCCCTAGGGGAAGAAAAAACGCGACCGCATCCAAACGCACACGAACGCTGCTGAACGCGACGCCAGCAAACGCAACGCCTCCAAACGTCCGTCTGAACCAGCCCTTACTGCAGCTCTTCCTAATTACACTGTCTCTGTAATAAATCAATGTATCTTTCCTCTGTCCTGTTTGTCGGGCTAAAGGCTCATACACACATCAGACCATGGTCTTTGGAAAATGAAAGATCACAGACCAGTTTTACCCCCTTCCATGTAGTATGAGAGCCATACCTACACAGTCTATTCTATGGAGCTGAACTCCCCATCAGAAAAAAAACTTTGCAAGATGCTGCACACACAGATGCTGTACAGACACAAAAGATCAGTATCTGCAAAAGATCTGTTCCTGCCAAAAATCCAACCCTGCAAATTGCAATGATAGTCTATGAGATCTGCAGATCATCATACACACATGATTTAACTGACAGATCTGCAGATCTGAAAATCCAACCTGGTGGATCTGATCTGCAGATGAATGTCAGTTAAATCATGTGTGTATGATGATCTGCAGTTCTCATAGACTATCATTGCAATTTGCAGGGTTGGATTTTTGGCAGGAACAGATCTTTTGCAGCTACAGATCTTTTGTGTCTGTACAGCATCTGTGTGTGCAGCATCTTGCAAAGTTTTTTTTCTGATGGGGAGTTCAGCTCCATAGAATAGACTGTGTAGAGTATGGCTCTCATACTACATGGAAGGGGGTAAAACAGATCTGTGATCTTTCATTTTCAAAAGACTATGGTCTGATGTGTGTATGAGCCTTAAGGCTTTGATTGTGTGGAATGTGCAGGGCTGCTTGTGATTGGTAGAAGCGATACACACCCTCTGCAGGCCCCCTGCATACTCACACACTATGCTTAGCTGAGCCTATTAGAAGCTGGTTAGTTTGTTTGTAAACATTGCCTAAAACTGTTAATTACAAGCCAGGATTGCAGCAGAGAGTGGCAGAAACAGCACAGAGGGGCACAGGAGAAAATAAGGAATAGAATGGTATGCTTTTTAGTGTAAGAATATTAGAGTACAGATTCTCTTTAAGCCATAGACCCTGAACAAGCATATGCAGATCAGATGTTTCTGACATTATTGTCAGATCTGACAAGAGTAGCTGCATGCTGGTTTCTGGTGATGTTCAGACCCTACTGCAGCCAAATAAACCAACAGGACTGCTAGGCAACTGGTATTGCTTAAAAGGAAATGGCCTCATGACACTACAGTTGTCCTTTAACCAGCACACTATTCAGCCACTAAGTAATAATGCTAAATAATAATACATGTGTCCCGAAGGGATGACCCGCAGCTACCTTTTATTGGAAGTTGGCATATTATGGGTGTTGCTTTTTGGACATTTATCGGAAACTAAGCGATGACCTGCAGTTACCTTCCGTTTTAAGATGGCGATTGTGTACTTTACCCCGCAGGCTCTTGAATAGTGCCGCTCAGCTACAAACATATCTAAGTGATAAACAGCCAGACTGCAGGATTCCAAACCCAGATCACCAACACAATTTACCGTCATTTAAATTCATTGAGTGTATTTCGTTACAACGCCACAGGCCGCCGTCTCCGCACATTAGCAGAGTTCCCTATGTTGCGAAAATTAAATTGCTTGATGATTTCGGATTTATTGTCTATCTCACCTTTCAGTTTTAGATTAACATTTCAAATCGGCGAGATGAATAGCCAGGGACGCCGGCGTCTATGAGATCCCCTGCCCGTTTCTGTAATCTGCCCGACAATGCGGAGCGCGAGGGAGCCGAGCTCACAAATGAAATTAATATTAATGCCAGGCTTTCCGCTAAGTCCTCTTTTCAAGAAATGAGAATCTTCTATTCCGAAATTCACTTTCATCTCCTCCTTTTTACGCCTTAAAAATGATTTAATTGTAAGTGTCGGCCTGAGAGGCAATGCGTTTCCAGGCTCATCGGAGTTCAGAGCAAACAGTGAGAAAGTACAGAATCCTGTAAGTAAGGATATCTCCCGTCACAGGTCAAAACAGGGGCATATGTACGAATAATAGGGCCTTATTGCCAACCTATTAATACCCCCTCCCGCTGTGGCGTAATTAGGGCTGTTTTTAGGCATAGGCAAACTAGGCACATGCCTAAGGTGACAACTGTTGTAGGGGGCATCACAGATCTAGTCTATGCACATAGGGGAGTGGCTGATTCATGAAGCTAGGCTGCTATAGCAGCACGAGTTCCATGACCGCACCACACTCTAAATTCAAAGCTGCACGCTAGATGCTACACTTGCTCTTGCAGCATGGCGTGCCTTCCTTAAAGGATACCCGAACTGACATGTGACATGATGAGATAGACATGTGTATGTACAGTGCCAAGCACACTAATAACTATGCTGTGTACCTTTTTTTTTTTTTCCTCTGCCTGAAAGAGTTAAATATCAGGTATGTAAGTGGCTGACTCAGTCCTGGCTCAGACAGCAAGTGACTACAGTGTGACCATCGCTGATAAGAAATTCCCCTTTTTACCTCTTTCTTGCTCTCAGAAGCCATTTTCTGCTAGGAAAGTGTTTTATAGTTGGAATTTCTTATCAGTGAGGGTCACACTGTAGTCACTTCCTGGACTGAGTCAGCCACTTACAAACCTGATATTTAACTCTTTCAGGCAGAGAAAGAAAAAAAGGAACACAGCATAGTTATTTGTGTGCTAGGCACTGTACATACACATGTCTATCTCATCATGTCACATGTCAGTTCGGGTATCCTTCAAATATGCAAGTTGCTTACATAGCAACGCGCGTACCTTTTAATATCAGGACCAATGCTGCAAAGTATCGCGACCGCGATACTTCACTAGAGTACCCGTTAGCAGCGGTCGCGATACTTCACAGCAGCGGCCCCGGGATTTAAAGAAACACGTGACGCGATGCTATGTAAGCAACGTGCGTCGAGGGTCTCCTTTTTTTGTAAGTTTTGGTAGGAGCTAGTGTCCAACAGGCCTTTAGTCTCTTACCTGGCCCCAGGCAACTGCCTAGAATTGCCTTGCGGATGATCCTGCTCTGTGTCTGATGTACGGGCACCTCTACTCTCTCTCTCTCTCTATCACTCTTGATTACTTTGGGGTCATTTTAAAGAACATACCGCCACATATTGCCCTCCATCGCCTCTTTGGTCTTCAGAGATTCCTCTGATTCTGTGTTGTTTAATGCGATACGCCCCTAGAGCATCAGAAATTCCTCCCGCTGCGTAAATCAATCATGCTAGAATTTGGCTTTCGTATCAAAAAGAATTTCAATAATATTATGAGTTTATACATTTCACACTTGCTGAACCACAAGCGCACTGTAAGAGTCATCATGCATGACTTTTGCCTTCAGTTTGCCAAAAAGTCTCCTCATATAAAAACAAGTGAAAAAGTTTTTGTATATAGTGTGAGATAACTGGACCCCAAATAGTGTGTGTGTGGGGGGGGCGACTATACTGGCTACTTATACTGGGCCTTGGCGTTATGATACTGGCTACCTATACTGGGGGGCAACTCTACTGACTACCTACTGGGGGCACCTAGCTGGCTAACCTATACTGGGGCAACTACACTGATTGCCTTTACAGGGGGGCAAACATACCTGGCCCACCTATGCAGGGGGCACCTGTGCTTGGCTACCTACCTTCCTATACTGAGGGTGTTTTGTTATTTTGTTTGGTCGCACCGCAGCTATATTGTCGGGTGCTGTTCGATCATTCCGAATTGGAGAGGGGGGCCATCCTCACAAGTTGGCCTCAAGCAGCAAAAAGTCTAGAACCGGCCATGCACAAACCTGACTCTACATGTGTATCCAGAAGATACAGTACGTGTCCACTCACTAAGAAAATCAACTGGTACTACATGTGGCAACGTCACCTGAGACCAATAACACCCCTCCCGAAAAATTGCTTTTTGTCCGGCTGAACTTTTATATTGGCACTGTATTTGCTTTAAACAAGTGGGTCCAGACCTACGAAATGCATAGCCAGTGCACAATACAGTTTATTGATATATAAAGTTGTCATTATTGAGGTAAGCCACCTCTCCGTTTCTTGTTTTAGCCACTGTTTAACTTTTTATATCTCACTAATAATTATAAATGCTAAAGTTTGGATGTTTGTTACTCGATAACGCAACAATGGCTGAACAGATTTGAATGAAATTTGGCACACACATAGTACATTACCTGGAATAACATATAGGATACTTTTTATCCTCATAACCAAAAAGTGGGCGAAGACAAATACAAATTTCACTGGGAAAATGTAAACTGCAGCCATTCTTACACTGTTAATGGCAGGGTTCCCAAACTTTGCACAGTTGGTCACAGGGTGATGGGGATTAATATTCAGAAAAGTGGGTGGTGCCTACAAAAGCCAATCAAAATTCACCTATTTATTTTCAAAAATCTATTAACCCTTCGCACTCTCGCATGCAAATGTTCAAACAAATGCATTTACAGATTCACTCATCCAGGCACAACTGTTAACCCTACAGCTAAGTTAAAAGCCGGGGTTTTAGTTCACAGAAGAATGCATTCTTATGCTTAGTCACCTATACTGCGCAGAAGTACCCAGGTAAACATAGGTGTCCTAACTCTGGCCCTGTAACATGCATAGTGCAGACATGCAAACACATTCATTGCATCAAACCTATCAATGGATTAGGAGCACACATCCTGACGTCCTCTCCTGGGACAGACAGTGCATCTTACCAATCGCACAAGGGAGATAACGTTATGTGTCCATGTGCACCATGCGCATACACCAGCACAAGCTGTGTGCATGCTGACAAACACATATATGGGAAGGAGGGAGTGCACTGGATTAGACCCTAGCCACAGGGGTCAGTAACAAGAAAAAAATACATATATCCAGGCACATCGCTTCTATGAGGCGATGTGCCTGGATATATGTATTTTTTTCTATTTATTTTCAAGGGAAATATTTAATTGCTGCCATTCTTGCACTCACTGTTAATGGCACAAGCCTCAAACCTGGTACAGTTGGTCATTGGGTGACTGGGTTCGAATTCAGAAAAGGGGGTGGAGCCACAAACAGCCAATCAGATTTGTTTCATTTCAATGCAAACTATTGATGCCAAAAAACACCAAGTTCACAAACTAGGTCACTGAGTAAGTGAATATTTGTGTGTTAGGGTTAGAAAAAAGTGGGTGGAGCCAACACCAGCCAAATACATACCTGGGCAACGCTGGACAATCAGCTAGTCTTTTTATATATGCTTGGGTGCCACTTACCCCCTTTTGTTAAAGACTATGAGGTCTTTTTTAAAGTATTTTTGACTTGTTCTCAAGTAATTAAGTTTCCCATGCTCATTTAATTATACGAAATTAATCACACCTTTTTCAGAAATTTAGCAAAAATATTTAATTCACATCGTAATTGCAAATTTTGATGCCAAATTACAATTATGAGAAATTTGTGTCAACACTACGTGAAAGTACTTACTAATGCTGTAAAGTGTGACCAAGAGACTATTTACTATTAAAGTGTAAAATTTCTCTATTAAATATTAATATTTTTCTATGGCTTAACCTAAGCCTATTTTCACGGATCCCTCCCCTACCGACTCCTAACCCTACACTCTCTCCTCCCACACACAAACTTCCTACCTGATGCCTAAACCTAACACCCTCACCCCACACAAACACCATTCCTGACTTCTGCCCTGACAGATTTCCTACCTGACTCGTACCCCTAAACCCCAACAAACGACCTAACTACCCAAACCAGCCCCTTCCCCCCCCCCCCCCCCCCCTCGAACAAACTCACTACCTGACTCTTAACACTAACCCCCCCACACACACACAAACTTCCTGCCTAACTTCTAACCCTAAACCCCCCACATGAATTTCCTGCCTGATGCCTAGCCCTAACCCCCCGCCACAAACTTCCTGCCTAATCCTAAACCCCCACACTTCCTGATGCCTAACTCTAGCCTGCCCCACACCTAACCTTAACTGCCCCACCGCCAATCGCTGCTCCAACCTCCGACTCACTGCAAGAAAAAAAAGTGATATCTAGGGTACCGCCATAGGCACCTAATGAAATATTAGCATTGAGGCGTAATTTATGAACCTGCTATTTATCAGTACCCAAATGACCCCTTAATGCCAATATTTCAAAAGGCGCCTATGACAACGCCCAAATTGCCTGCTTTGGTGAGCTGCAGCCCTTTGTATTTATGTGGTTATATCTACTATATATATATATATAAAAAGAGTATAGCATTCGAGTTGTGCTCCCCCTAAGTTCGGTGCGGTCTAGTACTTCATATTTATCTGTGCTTTACAGCCGTAGGCGCGAGGCTGCAGAAGATGGTTCCCTGATTGTCAGTCATATTACTCCTGAAGCTATAACAGCAAGATAATTCATCTATGTAAAAGAAAATGCAGCTTTCTACTGATCCTGCTCATTCTCCTATTGCTGGCTTCAAAACACGCTATTTATTCCAAATCGCTCACATAAAAAATTCACTCGCCGGAGCGGAAAACGGGGTGATCTGAATGCGCTTCCTGATGTCTTCCAGATACGGGGAGACTTGTTGAGATAAACAGATCAATAAAGAGGCGGAATAGCAATAGACTCAATTTAAAAAGTTTGGCTTTACAAAGTAGAATTTGCATCAAGGAGAATGTGACACATGTAAAACGTAAAGTGGCTTGCAAAAGTATCCGGCTCCCTTGAAGTTTTCCACATTTTGTCACATTACTGCCACAGACATGAATCAATTTTATTGGAATTCCACGTGAAAGACCAATACAAGGTGGTGTACACATGAGAAGTGGAACGAAAATCATACATGATTCCAAACATTTTTTACAAATCAATAACTGCAAAGTGGGGTGTGCATAATTATTCAGCCCCCTTTGGTCTGAGTGCAGTCAGTTGCCCATAGACATTGCCTGATGAGTGCTAATGACTAAATAGAGTGCACCTGTGTGTAATCTAATTTCAGTACAAATACAGCTGCTCTGTGACAGCCTCAGAGGTTGTCTAAGAGAATATTGGGAGCAACAACACCATGAAGTCCAAAGAACACATCAGACAGGTCAGGGATAAAGTTATTGAGAAATTTAAAGCAGGCTTAGGTTACAAAAAGATTTCCAAAGCCTTGAACATCCCACGGAGCACTGTTCAAGCGATCATTCAGCAATGGAAGGAGTAAGGCACAACTGTAAACCTACCAAGACAAGGCCGTCCACCTAAACTCACAGGCCGAACAAGGAGAGCGCTGATCAGAAATGCAGTCAAGAGGCCCATGGTGACTCTGGTCGATCTGCAGAGATCTACAGCTCAGGTGAGGGAATCTGTCCATAGGACAACTATTAGTCATGCACTGCACAAAGTTGGCTCTTATGGAAGAGTGACAAGAAGAAAGCCATTGTTAACAGAAAAGCATAAGAAGTCCCGTTTGCAGTTTGCCACAAGCCATGTGGGGGACACAGCAAACATGTGGAAGAAGGTGCTCTGGTCGGATGAGACAAAAATGGAACTTTTTGGCCAAAGTGCAAAACGCTATGTGTGGCGGAAAACTAACACTGCACATCGCTCTGAACACACCATCCCCACTGTCAAATATGGGGGTGGCAGCATCATGCTCTGGAGGTGCTTCTCTTCAGCAGGGACAGGGAAGCTGGTTAAAGTTGATGGGAAGATGGATGGAGCCAAATACAGGGCAATCTTGGAAGAAAACCTCTTGGCGTCTGCAAAAGACTTGAGACTGGGGCGGAGGTTCACCTTCCAGAAGGACAACGATCCTAAAGATAAAGCCAGGGCAACAATGGAATGGTTTAAAACAAAACATATTCATATGTTAGAATGGCCCAGTCAAAGTCTAGATCTAAATCCAATCGAGAATCTGTGGCAAGATCTGAAAACTGCTGTTCACAAACGCTGTCCATCTAATCTGACTGAGCTGGAGCTGTTTTTCAAAGAAGAATGGGCAAGGATTTCAGTCTCTAGATGTGCAAAGCTGGTAGAGACATACCCTAAAAGACTGGCAGCTGTAATTGCAGCAAAAGGTGGTTCTACAAAGTATTGACCCAGGGGGCTGAATAATTACGCACACCCCACTTTGCAGTTATTGATTTGTAAAAAATGTTTGGAATAATGTATGATTTTTGTTCCACTTCTCACATGTACACCACTTTGTATTGGTCTTTCACGTGGAATTCCAATAAAATTGATTCATGTTTGTGGCAGTAATGTGACAAAATGCGGAAAACTTCAAGGGGGTTGAATACTTTTGCAAGCCACTGTATATCGAATAATCGAGGCCCAATGCAGAACTAAAGCTAAAATGTTACAGGAAATTGTACTTTTAAGGGGAAATTGCACTTTCCTTATAAAATCACTAGCTGATGACCCAGCGTTGCCCGGGTATGTATTTGGCTGCTGTTAACCCTAACACACAAACACTCAATAACCAAGTTTGTGTGCTTTGGGGTCTTTGGCATCACTAATTTGTATTTTCCCAGTGAAATGAAACAAATCTGATTTCCTGTTTGTGGCTCCGCCCCTCTCCAGCATTTGAACACCAGTCACCCAATGACCAACTGTAACAGGTATGAGGCATCTGCTATTAACAGTGTAAAAAGCAATTTAAATATTTACCTTGAAAATCAGCAGGTGAATTTTGATTAGCTATTATTGGCTCCACCCACTTCCCTGAATATTAATCTCAGTCACCCAGTGGCCATCTTTGCAAAGTTTGAGAACCCTGCCATTAACGGTGTAAGAATGACTGCAGTTTATATTTTCTCAGTGAAATTTGTTTTTGTCTCCACCTACTTTTTGTAACCTTGACACACAGTCACTCAATGACCAATTTGTGAGCTTTGGAGTCTTTGGCATTAATCATTTCTATTTTCCCAGTGAGATGAAACAAATCTGATTGGCTGTTTGTGGCTCTACCCCCTTTTCTGAATTTGAACCCCAGTGACCCAATGACCAACTGTACCAGGTTTGAGGCTTGTGCCATTAACAGTGCAAGAATGGCAACAGGTGAATTTTGATCTGCCTTTTTAGTCTCCACCCACTTTTCTGAATATTAATCCCAGTCACCCAGTGACCAACTATGCAATGTTTTGGAGAACCCTGCCATTAACAGTGAAGAAGGGCTGCAGTTTACATTTTCCCAGGGAAATCTGTTTTGACTCCACCCACTTGTGTAACCTTGACACACAGTCACTCAATAACCAAGTTTGTGAGCTTTCAGGTTCCAGGTATCAAAATTGTGTGAATAGAAGCAGTTTATCCAGCAAAGAAATCTGATTGGCTGTTTGTGGCTCCACCCCTTTAGTGAATTTAAACTCCAGTCACTCAATCTCCGACTATATTCACAATAGGTGAATTTTGATTGGCTGTTGTAGGCTCCACCTACTTTTCTGAATATGAATTCCAGTCACTCAGTGACCAACTGTGTCAAGTTTGAGAACCCTGCTATTAACAGTGTAAGAATGGCTGCAGTTCATATTTTCCCATGTAAAAAGTTACTTGTTTTTGGCACTGCCCACTATTACTAACCTTGATATACAGTCACTCAATGACCAAGTTTATGAGCTTTGGGGTCCTTGGCATCAATACATTGCATTTTCCCATTGAAATTAAACAAATCTGATTGGCTATTTGTGGCCCGCCCGCCCCCTTTTTAGAATTTAAACCCCAGTCTCCCGGTGACTGACTGTACCAGATTTGAGGCCTCTGCCATTAACAGTGTAAGAATGGTAGCAATGTAAATATTCCCCTTGAAAATCAATAGGTGAATTTTTTTTGGGCTGTTGTAGGCTCCACCTACATTTCTGAATATTAATCCAAGTCACCCAGTGGCCAACTGTGTCACATTTGGGAACCCTGCCATTAACAGTGTAAGAATGGTTGCAGTTTATATTTTCCCGTGTAAAAAATTTAGTTGATGGCGCCGCCCACTTTTTCTAACCTTGACAGTCACTCAATAATCAAGTTTATGAGCTTTGGGGTCCTTGGTATCAACAATTTCTATATTTCCATTGAAATTAAACGAATCTGATTGGCTATTTGTGGCTCCGCCCCTTTTCTGAATTTGAACTCAAGTCACCTAGTGACCGACTGTACTAGGTTTGAGGCATCTGCTATTAACAGTGTAAAAATGGCAGCAATTTAAATATTCCTCTTGAAAATCAACAGGTGAATTCTGATTGGCTGTTGTAAGCTCCACCCATTTTCCTGATTATTAATTCCAGTCACCCAGTGACCAACTGTGCAAAGGTTGAGAACCCCCCATTAACAGTGTAAGAATGGCTGCAATTTATATTTCCCCAGTGAAATTTGTTTTGACTCCGCCTACTTTTTACAACCTTGACAAACAGTCACTCAATGACCAAGTTTGTGAGCTTTCAGGTTCCTGGCATCAAAAATGTGTAAATGGAAGCAGTTTAATCCGATAGGCTGTTTGTGGCTCCGCCCCTTTAGTGAATTTGGACCTCAGTCACCCAATGATCGACTGTAGCAAGTTTGAAGCCTCTGCCATTAACAGTGTAAGAATGGCATCAGTTTAAATATTCCCCTTGAAAATCAATAGGTGAATTTTTATTGGCTGTTGTAGGCTCCACCCACTTTCCTAAATCTGAAATCATTCACCCTGTGACCAAGTGTGCCAAGTTTGAGAACCCTGTGATTAACAGTCTAAGAATGGCTGCAGTTTACATTTTCCCATTTAAAATTAATGGCTGAAATTTGATTGGCTGTTTTATGCTCCGCCCACTTTTCCTGGATTCACAACCTTGGTCACCAACTGTGCCAAGTGTGGGGACTCTGGCTTGGTTACTGTGAGAATGGCAGCCTTTTCCATTTTTTCCATTGACATGAATGGGTGAAATCTGATTTGCTGTTTGTAGCTCCGCCCACGTGTGCAGGCTGGACCCGAGACCCCCAGAACATATCATAGCAGGTAGTAAGGGATCTGTATACCAAGTTTTGTTCAAATCGCTGCACACCCGCCTGCCTCTGCCACGTCTTGCTCCTGTCCCAGGCTGTCCCTGTGGCACATGCGTAGTAGTGCAACCACACACACACACGTAAACATAGATTTGTGTTGCACTAGTACAGTATTTGTGTCATTTAATATTAATAACGACTGAATTTTTTTAAAAATACGTATTATAATTCATCTGCGTTAATTACCAATGTACAACTGTGCTTTTTGCTCACTGAAGGCATAGTCATTAGTCAACCACTTGGTCGAATAGCTTAAACAAGCAGGAACAGCAGTGGACCAAGGAGGATAGAAAACTGGGATGCTCTGTCTATGGGATCCCAGAGCCTCCCCTCTCCATAGATGAGTATCTGACTTTTTTAAAATCTGGATTAACCTCCTCGGCGTTCTATTGAGATCGCCAGGGAGGCTGCGGGAGGGTTTTTTTTTAATTAAAAAAAAACTATTTCATGCAGCCAACTGAAAGTTGGCTGCATGAAAGCCCACTAGAGGGCGCTCCGGAGGCGTTCTTCCGATCGCCTCCGGCGCCCATAATAAACAAGGAAGGCCGCAATGAGCGGCCTTCCTTGTTTTGCTTAGATCGTCGCCATGGCGACGAGCGGAGTGACGTCATGGACGTCAGCCGACGTCCTGACGTCAGCCGCCTCCGATCCAGCCCTTAGCGCTGGCCGGAACTTTTTGTTCCGGCTGCGCAGGGCTCAGGCGGCTAGGGGGGCCCTCTTTCGCCGCTGCTCGCGGCGAATCGCCGCAGAGCGGCGGCGATCAGGCAGCACACGCGGCTGGCAAAGTGCCGGCTGCGTGTGCTGCACTTTATTTGATAAAAATCGGCCCAGCAGGGCCTGAGCGGCAGCCTCCGGCGGTGATGGACGAGCTGAGCTCGTCCATACCGCTCAGGAGGTTAAGGGCTTGATCACACCTAGGGCATTTTGTGTTTTTTTTGTTTTTTTTTTAGTGCCAGTGATATAGGAAAAGCGCAAAACGCTCACAAATCACTTCATCTGGCGATTGTGTTCACGCTTTTAAGAATAAATACTGTACATTGTATTTATTCTTTTCCAGGTCAAAAAGTTCACTTCCTGACTTATGTCAGGAAATTAAAAAAAAACAAATCGCTCTGCAAAAGCGCTTTGAAAAAGCGCTTAAAGGAATACTATCGATACCCAAGTGTTCTAAAATTACAATGTACAAATAATGTCTAAGTAGCTGTGTAAACATTTTCCTACTTTTCATGTTAAATATCAGAGGCAAAAGCTGTAATTTATTGAGGGTAGGATTTAGCTATATTGGGACAAATCAATTGCAGAAGGGGTGTCTGCTTCAATGCACAGCCAGAGTTGCATATCAGACTACAGAGTATTTTTCTCAGAAAGCAAAAGCAGTATGAAAAGCTGTGACAAAAGCTGTGAGCTTTCTCTCTCTCTCTCACACAGAGTTACACACAGGGTTAACTGATCAAGTGTGAGGGGAATTTCCCCTCTCCTCATGGCTCAGTCTGCCGTCAGTTTTGGCGTCAGTAAAGTTTGAAAGTATTTTGATAACAGTAAACAAAGAGGTTACAACTAAAATGTATACACCAGTACTTAGCAGCACTTCCCAAACAAGTCCTGTGTCAATTGAAAAAAAAAAATGTAGATCGATAGTGTTCCTTTAACACAGAATCGTAGCACGCAGTGGAGCGCGGGAGGGGAGAAAAAGGCGCAAAAATATTAAAATCGCTGGCGTGAGCAATTTTTGATTTTAGATGTAAACAAAGCCTCAGTGTTACTTTAACCACTTTACCCCCACGTGTACGGATTTCTCCGTCCCTTTTTCCATCCTTTCACCACCAGGGACGGACGAAATCCGTACTTTCCGCGCTCCCGCCTCTGCCCGCGCTCCCGCTCGCTCTAGCGCGCACTCCCGCTCGTAAACACGCCACCGGACGCTCGCCCGGAGATCATTGAACGGGAAAATCCATTCCTGTTCGTTGATCTAAGCCCCGCAATGATCCGCTGCTTCTCCGATAAGCAGCGCGATCATTGTGAAAAAAAAAAAAAACATTCTCAGCCTCCTAGTACTTCCTGCAAGCGTCCGGAAGGACGCTTGCAGGTCGCATTAAACAAAAAGTTACTGTTGCCATCTTGTGGCCAAATAGTAAAACTACACCCTAAAGCATTTTTCACATACAAATAAATTAGTTTTACACAAAAAATTTACTCCTTACCTCCCACACTCCCCAATTTTTTTATATTTTTTTTTGTAATTAAAAAAAAAAATTACAATTATTAAAAATACATAAATAGTTACCTTAGGGACTGAACTTTTTAAATATTTATGTCAAGAGGGTATAACACTGTTACTTTATAAACTATGGGCTTGTAATTAGGGATGGACGCAAAACTGAAAAATGCACCTTTATTTCCAATTAAAATATTGGCGCCAAACATTGTGATAGGGACATCATTTAAACGGTTTTATAACCAGGACGAATGGGCAAATACATTTCATGGGTTTTAATTACAGTAGCATGCATTATTTAAAAACTATAAAGGCCGAAAACTGAAAAATAATAGATTTTTTCCCACATTTTTTCCTATTTTCCCATTAAAACACATTTAGAATAAAATAATTCTTGGCATAATGTCCCACCTAAGGAAAGCTTAATTGATGGCGAAAAAAACAAGATTTAGTTCATTTCATTGTGATAAGTAATGATAAAGTTATAGACGAATGAATGGAAGGAGCGCTGAAAGGTAAAAATTGCTCTGGTGGTCAAGGGGTAAAACCCCTCAGTTGGGAAGTGGTTAAAGCAGCATTCTATCCCAGGAAAAAAAAAAAAAAACACATACAGTATATAAGTAGATGCATACTTTTTCAAAAAGACCTTATAGTGTTAGAGAAAATAGATTTTCAAAATTTCAAAGGACGTTTCAAAGGATGTAAATGCGGTAAATACATTAACTGTCATTTACCGCATTTAAATGTATACTATTTTCCTTTTAAACGTTAAAATTGATTTTCAGAAAAATCTATAAGGTCTTTTCCCCCTTGTTCCCACTGTTCTACTTAACATATCTGGCAAATTTGGTGTTTATATCGGGTTTATATGAAAAGGGCGCCTGTAAAAAAGGGCGCCTGGTGGATCCCCTATATACCAACTTCGGCTACAAAAAAGGCGCCTGGTGTAGCCCATATAAAAACTTCGGCTACAAAAAAAAAAAGGCGCCCGGTGTAGCCCATATAAAAACTTTGGCACAAAAAAGGCACCTGGTGTAGCCCATATAAAAACTTTGGCTACAAAAAAAAGGCACCTGGTGTAGCCCATATAAAAACTTTGGCTACAAAAAAAGGCACCTGGTGTGGCCCATATAAAAACTTCGGCTACAAAAATACTCCGGGATGTGTTAATTACTATTCCCCCTCCAGGCCGCCATGGATAGTGGGGGAATGAAATAATTTGGCTTCCAGCGCTTGTAGCCCATATAAAAACTTCGGCTACAAAAAAAAAAAGAGCAATAATATGGGCTACAAAGGGGCACCCTACTGTAGCCAAAAACCTTGTAGCCGAAAAAATATGGGCTACAAAGGGGAGCCCGCTTGTAGCCTATATCAAAACTCAGGTGCCCTTTTCTACACCTTGTAGCCCATATTTCCAGAAATAACATTGATGTCTATGGCGGCGCCCTTTTCATACAGGCAGCTCAGGCGCCCTTTTCAACCGATACCGTTTATATCATGTAAGGGGGCTTTGCTATTAACCTGTAAAGTCAGCGGGTTTTCAGGTTATTATTAACCACTTCACCCCAAAGGGGTTTTTACCCTAACGGACAAGAGCTGTTTTCACCTTTCAGTGCTCATCCCTTTCATTTGCCAATAGCTTAATCACTACTAATCACAATGAAAAGATCTATATCTTGTTTTTTCACCACCAATTGGGCTTTTTGGGGTTGATATTTGTTTTCAGTAATTTCTTTATTTTCTATGCCTTTTAAAGGGAAAAACAAGGAAAAAATGAAAAAATACACTATTTCTCCAATTTCATCCCCTATAGTTTTAATATAAACACTGCTACTGTACATAAAACCCACACATTTTATCTGCCTATTTGTCCTGGTTAAAACAAAATTTTAATTATGTCCCTAGTACAAAGTATGGTGACAATAAATTATTTGGAAATAAAGGTGTATTTTTTCTATGGTGTTTTTTTTTCCTCTCACTATTTTCACGTGCACGGGAATGCACGTGCACGCGCGGGAGCATGCACAGCGGCAGCAGACCTGTTTGACTTATAAAAACGTCCTGGAGACATTAAGAGGCTTTAGCAGGATGTTTTTATAAGTTAGCTTGTCATTAAGTGGTTAACCATGGCCGTGATCACGGCTAAATCCGTGATCACGAACCGGATTTGGACCATGATCACGGGTGCATTTGGAACTGAATCCATGATCGAGAGGCGATCACGAATTCGGAATCTGACTTCGTGATCAGGAAAAACAGCTCGTGATCACGGGTTACCCATGGAGAGCAACACTCGTGGCTACCTTGCAAACGATTTGAATCCAACAGGAGAAAAGTGATATACAAATACTGGAATTATTATTATAATTATTATTAATGAAGGACATATTCTCCCGCTCTGTTACAATTGAGGCCACGACTATTGCATTCCCACGCCAGTTTAATTTTTTTCATGTCCTATTGACTTCTTTGTCCTATTGTCTTCAACGAAGTTTCAGGAAGCATCTCTTTATGATCACTTAGCAGCTTCAATAGAGTTATCTCGTTTGAGATAAGTGCTCTGCTTTTCACGTCAGTTGATAGAACTCGTTGTGCTGTAAATTCTTGGAATGTTTTGATCTCTTTCTACTAGCAGAAAATATAGAAACTGAAGGCAGATTCCTCTGCTATTGTCTCACACTGCCCCCTAGTGACAAGTGGACCTAAATACACATTACAGCAGTACTAATTAGAAGCAAGGAAATATAACAAGTAAGAAATTAAAGTGCTAAAATAAATAGGCCTGGAGCACTTGCAAGCCACTAAATAAATTGGCTGCTAACGGGTTAAAGGATACCCGAAGTGACATGTGACATGATGAGATAGACATGAATATGTACAGTTCCCAGCACACAAATAACTATGCTGTGTTCCTTTTTTTTCTCTTTCTCTGTCAGAAAGAGGTAAATATCAGGTATGTAAGTGGCTGACTCCAGGAAGTGACTACAGTGTGACCCTCACTAATAAGAAATTCCAACTAGAAAACACTTTCCTAGCAGAAAATGGCTTCTGAGAGCAAGAAAGAGATAAACATGGGAATTTCTTATCAGTGAGAGTCACGCTGTAGTCGCTTCCTGTCTGAGTCAGCACTGAGTCAGCCACTTACATACCTAATATTTAACTCTTTCAGGCAGAGAAAGAAAAAAAAGGAACACAGCATAGTTATTTGTGTGCTAGGCACTGTACATACACATGTCTATCTCATCATGTCACGTGTCACATCGGGTATCCTTTAAACCTGCTGCCAGAGTCTCCATACTTCCGCCTCCTTTGGCTTGCCTACGCTCCCCACACCCACCCCCAAAACTATTAATGCTAACCGCATGGGATAGATAATGCATTTCATCGGAGCAGATCACGCTGTCTCCACCTACCAGCACTTTTTTCAATACTTCACCCGGTGTGTAAGACTGCAAAGTTTCTATAGAAAAGGTCCGGAAGTGAATTTATTTTTTTTAAGAGCTGCTGTACAGCTGGATAGAAAAGTTGAAGTGTAGTTTTAAGTAATCTTATCCCTTTCAGACACTTACAAAACTGACAGAGCCAAATTGCTCAGCTGAATCCATGCATCCCACACAATAGCATTTTTAAGATTTTAAGACTACAAGGACTCTCGTAGTACATTCTTATCAGAAGCCAGTTCTATGCAATTCACTCAGGCTTATTGTCCGTCTAACAATGCCTTCTGTTATTATTACATAAGTTCCATGGCTGTGTAGTCTAATGTATTCTTTGTTGACTGAGAAGTAGCAGCCATAGACAATAGCAGAATGTCATTAAGTTCAATAGAACAGTAAGAGGAGGCTTTGCAAGGGTGATGATGTCATTCTGATATTTAGTTATTATATTCTCTTGTATGTCTATAGAGAGATCCTCACCTGATCTCTTTTGCGGTCTCTCTGTTTGAACTGATTTTTGGTTACTTTACAAAGGGGACATGATAGTCATCAGTTCCCAAAGCACTTAAAGCAAACCTGAAGCGAAAAAAAACCCCAAAAACGTATGATATAATGAATTGTATGGGTAGTATGAATAATGAATAGAACATCAGTAGCAAAGAAAAGAGTCTCATATTTTTATTTTCTGTTATATAGCTTGTTTTCTTCTTTTCTATAACATTGCATTATTCTGTCACAGTTGCAGTTTTAATACCACACTCTGTTTTTTAAGCTACAAAACAAAGCAGAAAGAATGACCCTTTGACTGTATTTGACCCAAGTTGTGTTAACCACTTCAGCCTACAGCGTTGAAAATCATATGCATCCGAGCAACGTTCACTTCCCATTCATTCGCCAATAACTTTATCGCTACTTATCACTAGAGATGGGCCGAATGGTTCGCCGGCGAACGGTTCCACGTGAACTTCGGTGGTTCGCGTTCGCGTCCCGCTGGCGAACCTTTGCGGAAGTTCGGTTCGCCCCATAATGCACCTTGAGGGTCAACTTTGACCCTCTACATCACAGTCAGCAGGCCCAGTGTAGCCAATTAGGCTACACTAGCCCCTGGAGCCCCACCCCCCCTTATATAAGGCAGGCAGCGGCGGCCATTACGGTCACTCGTGTGCTGCCTGCGTTAGTGAGAGTAGGGCGAGCTGCTGCAGACTGTCTCTCAGGGAAAGATTAGTTAGGCTTAACTTGTTCCTGGCTGACTGCATACCTGTTCTGTGAACCCACCACTGCATACCTGTACTGTGAACCCACCACTGCATACCTGTTCAGTGAACCTGCCACTGCATACCTGTTCTGTGAACCCATCACTGCATACCTGTTCAGTGAACCTGCCACTGCATACCTGTGCTGTGAACCCATCACTGCATACCTGTTCAGTGAACCTGCCACTACATACCTGTGCTGTGAACCCACCACTGCATACCTGTTCTGTAAACCCATCACTGCATACCTGTTCAGTGAACCTGCCACTGCATACCTGTGCTGTGAACCCATCACTGCATACCTGTTCAGTGAACCTGCCACTGCATACCTGTGCTGTGAACCCACCACTGCATACCTGTTCTGTGAACCCGCCACTGTATACCTGTTCTGTTCAGTGAACCCGCCACTGTATACCTGTTCAGTGAACCCGCCACTGCATACCTGTTGTGTTCAGTGAACCCGCCACTGTATACCTGTACTGTTCAGTGAACCCGCCACTGCATACCTGTTCAGTGAACCCGCCACTGCATACCTGTTGTGTTAAGTGAACCCGCCACTGTATACCTGTTCTGTTCAGTGAACCCGCCACTGTATACCTGTTCAGTGAACCCGCCACTGCATACCTGTTGTGTTCAGTGAACCCGCCACTGTATACCTGTACTGTTCAGTGAACCCGCCACTGCATACCTGTTGTGTTCAGTGAACCCGCCACTGCATACCTGTTGTGTTCAGTGAACCCGCCACTGCATACCTGTTGTGTCCAGTGAACCCGCCACTGCATACCTGTTGTGTTCAGTGAACCCACCGCATCAGTGCGCATACCTGTGCAGTTAAGTGAACCCACCTACCTACGTGAGTGCACGTAGTGTGATATACCACTCCGTGCATACCCGATATGGACAAAACAGGTAGAGGAAGAGGTAGTACCAGAGCCAGAGGAAGGCCACCCGGCAGGTCTGCGCGAGGTCGTGTAAATGTAATTTCGTGTGGACCTGGCCCACAGTACAGTTCTCGGAAGTAGGCACGTCCCATCACCTCCCAAGATTGTCAGGATGTGGTTGAGTATTTAGCGACACAGAACACCTCATCTTGCTCACCCACCAGCGCTACTACTAGCACCACTTCCGCTGCATTTGACACTTCGCAAGAATTATTTAGTGTTGAAATCACTGATGCACAGCCATTGTTGTTACAGCCAGATGAATTTTCACCAGCTCATATATTTGAGTTACCCGGCAACACTATGGATGTAACGTGTAAGGAGGATGAAGGACCTACTGATGGTGCATGTTTGGATTTGTCTGAGGCAAGCGAAGCTGGGCAGGATGATTACGATGATGACGATGATAGGGATCCTCTGTATGTTCCCAATAGAGGAGATGAAGAGGGGGACAGTTCAGAGGGGGAGTCAGAGAGTAGTAGGAGGAGAGAAGTTGCTGAAAGAAGCTGGGGCAGCTCTTCGTCAGAAACAGCTGGTGGCAGTGTCCGGCACCATGTATCGCCACCTATGTACAGCCAGCCAACTTGTTATTCAGCATCAGCTGCTGAGGTCCCCATAGTGCCCACATCCCAGGGTGGCTCAGCGGTGTGGAAATTTTTTAATGTGTGTGCCTCAGATCGGACCAAAGCCATCTGTTCGCTCTGCCAACAAAAATTGAGCCGTGGAGAGGCCAACACTCACGTAGGGACAAGTGCCTTACGAAGGCACCTGGAGAAAAGGCACAAACAGCAATGGGATGGCCACCTGAGCAAAAGCAGCAGCAGCACACAAAAGAAAAGTCACCCTCCTTCTCCTCTTCCTCCTTCAGGTGCATCATCTGCTTCTGCCGCTTTCTCCCTTGCACCTTCACAGGCACCCTCCTCCACTCCGCCTCTGCCCTTGAGCGGTTCCTGCTCCTCTGCCCACAGCAGCAATCAGGTGTCTGTGAAGGAAATGTTTGAGCGGAAGAACCCAATTTCGGCCAGTCACCCCTTTGCCCGGCGTCTGACAGCTGGTGTGGCGGAACTGTTAGCTCGGCAGCTGTTACCATACCAGCTGGTGGACTCTGAGGCCTTCCGTAAATTTGTGGCCATCGGAACACCGCAGTGGAAGATGCCAGGCCGCACTTATTTTTTGAGAAAGGCCATACCCCAACTGCACCGTGAAGTTGAGAGGCAAGTGGTGTCATCTCTTGCGAAGAGCGTTGGGTCAAGGGTACACCTGACCACGGATGCCTGGTCTGCCAAGCACGGGCAGGGCCGCTACATTACGTACACAGCCCATTGGGTGAACCTGGTGGTGAACGATGGCAAGCAGGGCACAGCGGACCAAATTGTGACACCTCCACGGCTTGCAGGCAGGCCTCCTGCCACCTCCTCTCCTCCTGCTACATGCTCTTCGCTGTCCTCCTCCTCCTTGGCTGAGTGGCAGTTCTCCTCTCCAGCTACACAGCCCCAGCTCCGCAGGGCCTATGCTGCATGCCAGGTACGACGCTGTCACGCCATCTTAGACATGTCTTGTCTCAAAGCGGAGAGTCACACTGGAGCAGCTCTCCTGGCTGCTCTTAAGAAACAGGTGGATGAGTGGCTGACCCCGCACCACCTGGAGATAGGCAACGTGGTGTGCGACAACGGCAGCAATCTGCTTGCCGCTTTGCATATGGGGAAGCTGACACACATACCCTGCATGGCACATGTCATGAATCTAGTTGTTCAAAGATTTGTGGCAAAGTACCCTGGCTTAGCGGATGTCCTGAAGCAGGCCAGGAAGTTCTGTGGGCATTTGAGGCGGTCTTACACATCCATGGCACGATTTGCAGAAATTCAGCGGAAAAACAACATGCCGGTGAGACGCCTCATTTGCGATAGCCCGACTCGCTGGAATTCGACCCTGCTCATGTTCTCCCGCCTGCTAGAACAGAAGAAAGCCGTCACCCACTACCTCTACAACTACAGTAGAATGAAATAGTCTGGGAAGATGGGGATGTTCTGGCCCGACAACTGGACACTGATGAAAAATGCATGCAGGCTCATGCGGCCGTTTGAGGAGGTGACCAACCTGGTGAGCCACAGTGAGGGCACCATCAGCGACTTAATTCCCTACGCTTACTTCTTGGAGCGTGCTGTGCGTAGAGTGGCGGATGAAGCTGTGAATGAGCGTGACCAGGAACCGTTACGGCAGGAACAGGCATGGGACCAATTTTCATCAGACCCAGCTGTTTCCTCAACACCTGCGGCAGCACAGAGGGGGGAGGAGGAGGAAGAAGAGAAGTCGTGTGCAGAAGACGAGTCAGACTCAGAGGATGATGAGCAAGGTGTTTCTTTGGGGGAGGAGGAGGAGGAGGGGACGGCGGCAGGAGAACACCCGCAGCAGGCGTCGCAGGGGGCTTGTGCTGCTCAACCTTCCCGTGGTATTGTTCGCGGCTGGGGGGAGGAGGTTGACTTACGTGACGTCACTGAGGAAGAGCAAGAGGAGATGGAGGGTACTGGATCCGACTTTGTGCAGATGTCGTCTTTTATGCTGTCCTGCCTGTTGAGGGACCCCCGTATAAAAAACCTCAAGGGGAATGAGCTGTACTGGGTGGCCACACCACTAGACCCTCGGTACAGGCACAAAGTGGCGGACCTGTTACCAACTCACCGGAAGGTAGAAAGGATGCAGCACATGCAGAACCAGCTGTCAACTATGCTTTACAATGTCTTTAAGGGTGATGTGACAGCACAACGCCAGCAAGGTACCACTGCCACTAATCCTCCTCCCGTGTCCACGCAGTCAAAGACAGGACGCTCCAGCGATCTCATGGTGATGTCGGACATGTGGACGTTCTTTAGTCCAACGCCTCGCCGTAGCCCTTCCGGATCCACCCTCCACCAACGCCTGGAACGGCAGGTAGCTGACTACCTGGCCTTAAGTGTGGATGTAGACACTGCTGTGAACAGCGATGAGGAACCCTTGAACTACTGGGTGCGCAGGCTTGACCTGTGGCCAGAGCTGTCCCAATTTGCCATCCAACTTCTCTCCTGCCCTGCCGCAAGCGTCCTGTCAGAAAGGACCTTCAGCGCAGCTGGAGGCATTGTCACAGAGAAGAGAAGTCGCCTAAATCACAAAAGTGTTAAGTACCTCACCTTTATCAAAATGAATGAGGCATGGATCCCGGAGGGCTGCTGCCCGGCCCGCCCCAAGACTAAGTCAGTCCCCGCACACACAGCATCTCTGCCTGCACGCCGTGTGACTGGCTGCCTGGCCTGCCCCAAGAAGACTAAGTCGCTCCCAGTCCCTCCACACAGCATGTCTGCCTGCAGGCCGCTTGACTACCTTCTCCGCCACCACCAACAGGGTCCGGGACTCCAGGCGGATTGCTGAATTTTTTAGGCCGTTGCTAGCAGCGGCCGCTGTAATAATTTTTCTGGTGCGTGTACATGACTGCCTAATTTTTCTGGCTGCACTGCGGGCAGCTGCAACAACAAAAGAAAAGGCATGTACATGCGCCCATTCCCCTTCGTGATCATTACCTTGCCGTGGTGAAGGGGCTTGCGTATCACAATGAAGCAATGACCAGCGCCTAGATGAGTGTCTCGGGGGGCACACAAAAGATAATAAGGTTGTTGCTTCATTGTGGTCAGACCAAATTTGATCAGCTGGACAGTCACTGTTCTGTCATTCAGCTACATCAGCCAGGCGACCATATGGGCTGTAAAGCCACCACAACCTGCACTCTCGCCATGGTGCGCACCAGTCCAGCACGGCCATCACTACACAAACAGCTGTTTGCGGTGCGTTACACGGTGAGTTTGGTGTGTCAGTGTGAAGCAGTACCTTAATTACACTACCTGACTGATGTATACACATGCAAGATGTTTTAAAGCACTTTAGGCCTGTCATTTAGCATTCAATGTGATTTCTGCCCTTAAAACGCTGCTTTGCGTCAAATCCAGATTTTTCCCCGGGTCTTTTGGCATGTATCCCACTCCGCCATGCCCCCCTCCAGGTGTTAGACCCCTTGAAACATCTTTTCCATCACTTTTGTGGCCAGCATAATTATTTTTTTTTTTCAAAGTTCGCATCCCCATTGAAGTCTATTGCGGTTCGCGAACTTTAACGCGAACCGAACGTTACGCGAAAGTTCGCGAACCCGGTTCGCGAACCTAAAATCGGAGGTTCGGCCCATCTCTACTTATCACAATTAATTGATCTATATCTTGTTTTTTTCTGCCACTAATTAGGCTTTCTTTGGTTGGTACATTTTGCTTAGAGTTATTTTTTTCTAAATCCATTTTAACAGGAATATTAAGAAAGAAATGGAAAAAATTCATTATTTCTCAGTTTTTGGCCATTATAGTTTAAAGGGACACTTAAGTCAAACAAAAAAAAAGACTTTTACTCACCTAGGGCTTCCAATAGCCCCCTGCAGCTGTCCGGTGCCCTCGCCATCTCCCTCCGATCCTCCTGGCCCCGCCGGCAGCCACTTCCTGTTTCGGTGACAGGAGCTGACAGGATGGGGACGCGAGTGATTCTTCGCGTTCCCAGACACATTAGCACCCTCTATGCTGCTATATGGTATATGATATATGCTATAGTAGTATAGATGGCGCTTGTGGCCAGGAACGCGAAGAATCACTCATGTCCCCAGCCTGTCAGCTCCTGTCACTGAAACAGGAAGTGGCTGCCGGCGGGGCCAGGAGGATCGGAGGGAGATGGCGAGGGCACCGGACAGCTGCAGCGGGCTATTGGAAGCCCCAGGTGAGTAAAACTCATTTTTTTTGTTTGACTTAAGTGTCCCTTTAAAATTAATTCATGCTACCGTAACTAAAACTCATGTATTTTATTTGCCCATTTGTCCCAGTTATTACGACACTTAAATTATGTCCCTATCACAATTTATGGCGCCAATATTTTATTTAGCAATAAAGGTGCATTTATTCAATTTGCGTCCATCACTATTTACAAGCTTATAATTTAAAAAAAATATAATAGAATACTCTCTTGACATGCATATTTAAAAAGTTCAGACCCTTAGATAACTATTTATGTTGTTGTTGTTGTTTTTTTTTTATTGTAAATTTTTTTTTTTTATAAAAAAAAATTATTTGGGTAATTTTTGGTGTGGTAGGGAAACAGATAATTTTAAATGTAAAATAATGTAATTCTTTATTAAAACATGTATGTGGGTGCAGTTTACTATTTGGCCACAAGATGACCACAGTTAAAAAAAAAAGTCCTGGAAGCGTACAATAAAGAGCACGGGAAACTATTTTGGGGGCAGAAATACAGCGTTCTCTGATGAGAGAACGTCATTATTTCTGCGAGGAACTTAGATCGGTGAATGGGAATTATATTCCCATTCACTGATCGGGGAACTAACGGCAGGCAGCGGGAGCGCACGTGATCGCGCGCCTCATGCAGCAGCACAGTCTATCTGGATGGATAAGTGGTTAAAGAGCTCAGAGAATCTCTTTTGCATAGAAGTTTTTTTTTAACTCTTCCTGTACTGGAAAACAATATGAGATTATTTTCTTTGCTATTTGAATCTCTGTACTTACAAGCTCCTGAAATGTAAATCCGGCCAGGGTGCATTTTATTCTGGGAGAATTGTACTTCTTATAAACATGTATTTTAAAATGTAAAATCTTTCGTGATAGTGGGGATGTAAAACAAACCCGAAGTGAGGAAATGTATTTTAGGATTGATACTTACCTAAGTAGAGGTAAGGCTCTGGATACCATAAAGCCTTCCCAGTCCTCCGTCCTGCATATCAGGCTTGCGCATGCGCAGTATGGATGCGCTCGTCCTTGGAACTACTCAGAGACGCATATAGTTCTAAAGGTTGCCCAAGGAGTTCCGAACACATATTTGTCTGACAGGAGGAAATGGCAAAATTTCCAAATACAGGCTGCACCCGAATTGATTAGCTGCATAGAAGTGCAGAGCCCAATACACGGGCAGATTACACAACCTGCATTCAAAACACATGCAGGGAATGGAGGATGTTAGCTTCCAAAAACAGTTTGAGCACAGATTGTTCAGTACTAGACTCTTCCACCACGATGAGGGGTCCCCACGGAAGAGAGAAGTTTGTCCAAGCAGGTCTAATAGCTACACTAGGGGAAGACGTTGCAGCGACAAGCCGGATGGAGGACTGGGAACACTCTATGCTATCCAGAGCAGAGGCAGGAGGCATAACTATAAATCACTGGGCCCCCACAGCAAAACATTAATGGATCCACCAGTATTCACACCTCTTCCCTTGCCAACCCCTGGTGATCCTCACAACCTGGGGGCCCATCTCACAAGGGTGATAAAACAAGCATGGACATCGTAATCTTTACACCCAGAACATGTGTTGCCACAAAAACACCTGATCTGAAGGCTGGACTCCTATATCTGAGGGAGTGAGGTGGTATTTGGAGCCCCCCTACAGCTCTGGGCTTCCCTGCTGTTGCAGAGGCTGCTTCCCTTCTAGTAGTTACCTTCCTTCTACTTAGGTTATGGAGAAGGGTGAAGGTGCCAGAGAATCTTACTATACATATTATAAATATGAAAGTTTGGACGTTTGGTTATCAGACCAATTTTCCTGTGAGTCATCCAATGTTGTATACATGATACGCTGCATGAAATGCCCCTCAAGAGGAATCTATATAGGAGAAACAGGACAAAAACTGCGCACAAGAATGAACCATCACTGCTTTAAAATGAATGAGGGTAAAATGGACACACCAGTGGCCCAACACTTCTGTGAACCAGGACACAGCATGCAAGATCTTAAAGTACTTATTCTTAAGGGTAACTTCAAAAATGAACAAGCAAGAAAGATTTCTGAGTACAAATTTATGAAGATGTTTAAGACATTAACAGAGGGTTTGAATTGTTGAACGGGATTCATGACTCCTTATGTAACATGATTGACTTGGCTTCATGATCTTCAGAAACCTGCTAGATTTCATGTTTGCTTGCATGAGCTCACTGGCTCCAGCCTGCTGATCACCTGACATATAACTGCTAAACAGCAACCAGCACAACTGCCATCTTCATGTTTGCTGTTTACCTGTATCAGTGTTTTACTACAGCTTACATCTGGAAATATGCCTGAAGAAGGGGACAAAATCCCAGAAAGCTTGCATTATTTAACTTTATCAGTTAGCCATTAAAAGGTATTACTTTTACAAGACTTTGTTTTTTTCTACCTACATATGATGTTTGTTGCTCAATCATGCAACAATGACTGCAAAAGTAGTACAGAGGCGCCAACAGGGTAAAAACAATATTTAGGTAAAAGGCTGCTCATCCCTGACCCAATACTGTACAATTGAATGGTTAATCGCTGTGGCGCACACCGCCCCCCCTGGACTAAAATGTACGCCCGCATCCAAACAATGCAATACTGGTCTATGGAGAAATTTTAGCTTCCATCATAGTTTTGCATGCAAAAATATAGATATACTGGACATCTGCACCAACGTTGAGGTAAATCTCCAGAGCAGATGTCCTAACACTAAACTGACCTAAGTTAAAAGCAAATGTCTTTACCCTGGCAGCTGCTATGCTAAAATGTGTAACTTACATTCAATACAGACAGCAGGAAACAAAGCAAGCGCTCACCAATATGGGCCGCATCTGAATGACTCACCACCTCATATGCACCGCTTAAATAGCTCAAATACACACTCAGCAATCAGACAGATGCAAAACATATGCAAAACTAAACTAAATACTTACCATGCAAAACAGGATAGCACAATGGGTGCTGCTAGCCTGGTAGTTACAGAACTGTGGATACAAAATATAGGTAAAAGGCTGCGCATCCCTGACCCAATACTGTACAATTGAATGGTTAATCGCTGTGGCGCACACCGCCCCCCCTGGACTAAAATGTACGCCCGCATCCAAACAATGCAATACTGGTCTATGGAGAAATTTTAGCTTCCATCATAGTTTTGCATGCAAAAATATAGATATACTGGACATTCAGTTTAGTGTTAGGACATCTGCTCTGGAGATTTACCTCAACGTTGGTGCAGATGTCCAGTATATCTATATTTTTGCATGCAAAACTATGATGGAAGCTAAAATTTCTCCATAGACCAGTATTGCATTGTTTGGATGCGGGCGTACATTTTAGTCCAGGGGGGGCGGTGTGCGCCACAGCGATTAACCATTCAATTGTACAGTATTGGGTCAGGGATGCGCAGCCTTTTACCTATATTTTGTATCCACAGTTCTGTAACTACCAGGCTAGCAGCACCCATTGTGCTATCCTGTTTTGCATGGTAAGTATTTAGTTTAGTTTTGCATATGTTTTGCATCTGTCTGATTGCTGAGTGTGTATTTGAGCTATTTAAGCGGTGCATATGAGGTGGTGAGTCATTCAGATGCGGCCCATATTGGTGAGCGCTTGCTTTGTTTCCTGCTAAAAACAATATTTCTTTAACCTCCCTGGCGGTAAGCCCGACCTGAGCTCGGGCTGGGAGAGATGAGCTGCGAGCGGTAAGCCCGAGCTCAGGTCGGGCTAGGGAATTCCTTGCTGCGTAGGAGTCCCGCGCGCTATCGCTGCTGCGCAGCGGGACTCCAGAATCTCCCCCTGGCTCCCCCTGGCCTTTGTCCCTGCATCGCTGGCCGCCGGGATCCCCACAGCCACACTCTTGTTCCGGGGACCCGGCGGCCAATCACCGGGGCGGGGGCGGGACAAAAAATTAAAGTGGCCCTGAAGAGTCACACAGGGCAGAAGAAAATAAAATATAAAAAAAGCCCGATCTGCATTTATTTTATATACATATATATATATATATATATATATATATATATATATATATATATATATATATATATATATATATATATATATATATATATATATATATGTATATGTATATATATATATATATATATATATATATATATATATATATATATATATATATATATACACGCTGCATGTATATACTATATATATATGTATATAATATATTTATATATATATATATACATATATGTGTATATATATGTATACATATATGTGTATATATGTGTATATATATATATATATATATATATACTAGCTGATTGCCCGGCGTTGCCCGGGTATGTATTTGGCTGGTGTTGGCCCCGCCCATTTTTTCTAGCTCTAATACACAATTACTCAATGATCAAGTTTGTGAGCTTTGCGGTTTTTGGTATCAATAATTTGCATTGAAATTAAAAAATCTGATTGGCTGTTTGTGGCTCCACACCCTTTTCTGAATTTGAACCCCAGTCACACAATGACCAACTGTATCAGGTTTGAGGCCTGTGCCATTAACAGTGCAAGAAGGGTAGCAATTAAATATTCCCCTTGAAAAGCATTAGGTGAAGTTTGATTCACTTTTGTAGGTTCCACCCACTTTTCTGAATATTAATCTCAGTCACCCAGTGACCAACTGTGCAAAGTTTGAGAACCCTGCCATTAATAGTGTAAGAATGGCTGCAGTTTACATTTTCCCAGGGAAATTTGCATTTGTCTCCACCCACTGATGACCTGGCATTGCCTGTGTATGTATTTGACTGGTGTTGGCTCCGCCCACTTTCTAACCCTAACGCACACTCAATGACCAAGTTTGTGAGCTGTGGGGTCCTTGGCAACAATAATTTGTATATTTCCATAAAATGAAACAAATCAGATTGGCTGTTTGTGGCTTCACCCTCTCTCCAGCATTTGAACCCCAGTCACCCAATGATCAACTGTAGCAGGTTTAAAGCATCTGCTATTAGCAGTGTAAAAATGGCAGCAATTTAAATATTCCCCTTGAAAATCAACAGGTGAATTTTGATTGGCTATTATAGGCTCCACCCACTTCCCTGAATATGTATCTCAGTCACCCAGTGACCATCTGGGCAAAGTTTGAGAACCCTGCCATTAACAGTGTAAGAATGGCTGCAGTTTATATTTTCCCAGTGAAATTTGGTTTTGGTAACCTGGACACAGAGTCACCCAATGACCAATTTTGTGAGCTTTGGGGTCCTTGGAATCGATAATTTGTACTTTCCCACGAAATGAAACAAATCTCATTGACTGTTTGTGGCTCTGTCTTCTTTTCTGAATTTGAACCCCAGTGACCCAATGACCAACTGTACCAGGTTTGAGGCTTGTGCCATTAACAGTGCAAGAATGGCAGCAATTTTAATATTATCCTTGAAAAGCGATATGTGATTTTTGATTGGCATTTTTAGGCTCCACCCACTTTTCTTAATATTAATCCCAGTCACCCAGTAACCAGCTGTGCAAAGTATGAGAACCCTGCCATTAACAGTGAAAAAAGGCTGTAGTTTACAATTTCCCAGAAAAATCTTTTTTTTTTTACTCCACCCAGTTTTTGTAACCTTGACAAACAGTCACTCAATGATCAAGTTTGTGAGCTTTTGGGTTCCTGGCATCAAAATTCTGCTAATGGAAGCAGTTTAT